>NC_057813.1:289683877-289710184 GCF_018294505.1 Triticum aestivum | reverse complement strand
GACGAGGGACGGTGACGGTCGGGGTCGGCGACGAGGGGCGGGGCGGCGACGTCGACGGGGACTGCATCGACCGGGGCAGCGCGGCGCGACGGAGGGAAGAAACAGAGAGGGAAAGTGATTTTTTTTCAACTGTTGTATATATAGGATGAAACTTTAGTACCGGTTGGTGCCACCAACCGGTACTAAAGGTCTGTTTTGGCCAGGCCAAGCGGCGGGAAGCGCCCCCCCTTTAGTACCGGGTCGTGGAACCAACTGGTACTAAAGACCCCCTCTTTAGTACCGGTTGCAGCCACCACCCGATACTAAAGGGGGTGCGCTGGCGCAATGCGGTGCGGCAAGTTTAGTCCCACCTCGCTAGTCGAAGGGCTACCCCGCTAGTTTATAAGCCCCAGTGCGGTAGCTCTCTCGAGATCCTCTCCTAAGCAGGCCTACTGGGCCTACCTGTTCAGTGCTGCCCTGTGGGCCTACTGGGCCTTTGCGGGCCTGCATCCTGGCCCAACAGAAGGTTGTGTTTCTAGTCGTATGCAGGCCGCTTTGGCCCAGTAGGCGGGCTTTTTTATTTTCTTAATTTTTTTGCTTTATTTATTTTTGTTTTATTTATTTTTGAGTTGCTTTTTTGCTGTATTTAGAGTTTCTTTCTGAATATTTTTGCTTTAGGTACAAAAAATTACAAACTTTCTGTTAGTGCCGGTAGTTTTCAAATTTGAATAGTTTAAATTTTGAATTATTTGAAATTTGTGTGAATCACTAGTTTGTGAATAACACATAACTACCCTAACTATTACAGAGATTCCCTCCTGGGTGTGAAACACAGAAGAAAGTGAAGATAGTGACGCCGATCACATTCCGGATCTTTGGGTGTGAAACTTTTTCTTCGCGTGTGTCCCTTTGCACCATAGCCATGGAAAATCTTCATCATTTAACTGGATGCTCGGGTCAATATTCATTGTGAATGGAGCAATTTCATCAAACTTTTCATAATCTTCTGACATGTCTGTCTTGTCATCTACTCCCACGATGTTTCTTTTCCCTGAAAGAACTATGTGGCGCTTTGGCTCGTCGTATGATCCATTCGCTTCCTTATCTTTTCTTTTTCTCGGCCTGGTAGACATGTCTTTCACATAAAAACCCTGCGCCACATCATTGGCTAGGACGAATGGTTCTTCTGCATACACAAGATTGTTGAGATCCACTATTGTCATTCCGTACTGCGGGTCTTCCATTATCTCGCCTCATGTCATATTGACCCATTTGCACCAAAACAAAGGGACCTTCAAACCACCTGCATAGTTAAGTTCCCATATGTCCTCTACGTAACCATAATATGTTTCCTTTCCCGTGTTGGTTGTTGCATCAAAGCGGACACCACTGTTTTGGTTGGTGCTCTTCTTATCTTGGGCGATCGTGTAAAATGTATTCCCATTTATCTGGTACCCTTTGAAAGTCATTATATTCGAAGATGGTAACTGGGACAGCGAGTATAGGTCATCTTCAATATCGCCATCATGCATGGCACGTTTCTGCAACCAACCGGCGAAAGTCCTCGTTTGTTCACGTGTAATCCAGTCATCAGACTTCTCCGGGTGTTTGGAGTGTAGAAAATTCTTGTGTTCCTCCATATACGAAGCCACCAAGGCGGAATTTTGTAGAACTGTGTAGTGTCCTTCAGTGAGAGAATGCCCATCCATACATATTATTTGATCCCCTCCTAGCGTGCCTTTTCCATCCAGTCCGCCCTTATGCCGCGATTCAGGAAAACCAATCGGCTTAAGGTCAGGAATAAAGTCAATACAAAACTCAATGACCTCCTCATTTTCATGGCCCTTTGCGATGCTTCCTTCTGGCCTAGCACGGTTATGAACATATTTCTTCAAGACTCCCATGAACCTATCAAAGGGGAACATATTGTGTAGAAATACAGGGACCCAAAACGTTAATCTCTTCGCAAAGGTGAACTAGGGTGTGCGTCATGATGTTGAAGAAGGATGGTGGGAACACCAACTCAAAACTGACAAAACATTGCACCAAATCATTCTGTAACCTTGGTATGATTTCTGGATCGATTACCTTCTAAGAGATGGCATTGAGGAATACACATAGCTTCACAATGGCTAATCGAACATTTTTCGGTAGAAGCCCCCTCAATGCAACCGGAAGCAGTTGCGTCATAATCACGTGGCAGTCATGAGACTTTAGGTTCTGGAACTTTTTCTCTGCCATATTTATTATTCCCTTTATATTAGACGAGAAGCCTGGCGGTACCTTCATGCTGAGTAGGCATTCAAAGAAGATTTCCTTCTCTTCTTTGGTAAGAGCATAGATGGCCTGACCCTGATGTATGCCGTCTTTTCCGTGCATACGTTGCTGGTCCTCCCGTGCCTCTGGTGTATATTTTGTCTTCCCATACACGCCCAAGAAGCCAAGCAGGGTCATGCAAAGATTCTTTGTCACGTGCATCACGTCGATTGCGGAGCGGACCTCTAGGTCTTTCCAATAGGGTAGGTCCCAAAATATAGATTTCTTCTTCCACATGGGCGGGCGTCCGTCAGCGTCCTTCGGAACAGGTTGTCCGCCAGGACCCTTTCCAAAGATTACCTTCAAATCCTTAACCATACCATGTACATCAGCACCAGTACGGTGGTGAGGCTTCGTCCGGTGATCCACCTCACCTTTGAAATGCTTGCCTTTCTTTCTTACGGGATGCCTGCTCGGAAGAAATCGACGATGTCCCAGGTACACATTCTTCCTACAACTCTCCAAATATATACTGTCAGTATCATCCAAACAGTGCGTGCATCCGCGGTATCCCTTGTTTGTCTGTCCTGAAAGGTTACTGAGAGCAGGCCAATCATTGATGGTCACGAACAACAACGCCTTTAGGTCAAATTCTTCCTGCCCGTGCTCATCCCACGCACGTACACCTGTTCCATTCCACAGTTGTAATAGTTCTTCAACTAATGGCCTTAGGTACACATCAATGTCGTTGCCGGGTTGCTTAGGGCCTTGGATGAGCACTGGCATCATAATGAACTTCTGCTTCATGCACAACCAAGGAGGAAGGTTATACAAACATAGAGTCACATGCCACGTGCTATGGTTGCTGCTCTACTCCCCAAAAGGATTAATGCCATCTGCGCTTAGACCAAACCATACGTTCCTTGGGTCACCTGCAAACTCCTCCCTGTACTTTCTCTCGATTTTCTCCACTGCGAACCGTCAGCGGGTACTCTCAACTTTCCATCTTTCTTACGGTCTTCTCTGTGCCACCGCATCGCCTTCGCATGCTCTTTGTTTTGGAACAAACGTTTCAACCGTGGTATTATAGGAGCATACCACATCACCTTGGCAGGAATCTTCTTCCTGGGGCACTCGCCCTCGACATCACCAGGGTCATCGCGACTGATCTTATAACGCAATGCACCACATACCGGGCAAGCGTTCAAATCCTCGTACGCACCGCGGTAGAGGATGCAGTCATTAGGGCATGCATGTATCTTCTGCACCTCTAACCCTAGAGGGCAGATGGCCTTCTTTGCTTCATACGTACTCTCAGGCAATTCGTTGTCCTTTGGAAGCATATTCTTTATCATTACCAGCAACTTTCCAAATCCCTTGTCAGATACATCATTCTCTGCCTTCCATTGCAGCAATTCCAGTGTGGTGCCCAACTTTTTTTTGTCAGCTTCGCAATTCGGGTACAACAATTTCTTGTGATCCTCTAACATGCGTTGCAACTTCTTCCTCTCCAAATCACTTGCGCAATTTCTCTTTGCATCGGCAATGGCCCGACCTAGATCATCAGCGAGCTCATCTAATGCCTCTTCTTCAGCTTGTTCCTGCATTGCCGGCTCAGCTTCTTCCTCCATTGTTGTATCATCGTATTCAGGGAACCCATGGCCAAGATAGATGTCGTCGTCCTCTTCTTCTTCATTGTCTTCCATCATAACCCCTCTTTCTCCGTGCTTGGTCCAAACATTATAGTGGGGCATGAAACCGGACTCAAATAGGTGGACGTGAATGGTTCTTGACGTAGAGTAATTGTGACCATTCTTACAGCCAGCACATGGACAAGGCATAAAACCATCCGCCCGCTTGTTTGCCTCAGCGGCAAGCAGAAAAGTATGCACACCATTAATGAACCCGGGAGAGCATCGGTCATTATACATCCATTGTCGGCTCATATCTTCATTATACACAACACCGAATAGACCAAATTAATACAAGTTCATACATAAAGTTCATACATAAAGTTCATATACAACACTTAACTAAATGCAACATACAAATAACTCTCTAGCTAAAGAATTTAAATGCAACAACAAATGCGATCAAGATCGCAACTAAGGTAACAATTGATCCAACATCATAATGATACCAAGCCACACTATCAATGGCATATTTTCTAATCTTTCTAATCTTCAACCTCATTTTCTCCATCTTGATCTTGTGATCATCAACGACATCGACAACATGCAACTCCAATTCCATCTTCTCCCCCTCAATTCTTTTCAATTTTTCTTTCAAATACTCGTTTTCTCTTTCAACTAAATTTAACCTCTCGACAATAGGGTCGGTTGGAATTTCCGGTTCACATACCTCCTAGATAAAAAATATTATGTCAACTTGATGGGCATAATTTGTCATAAACACGAAATGCAACAACTAGTTTTAAAAGAGAATATACCACATCCGAATCATAATAAGGACGAGGGCCGACGGGGACGGATATCAAAACCATGGCACTATGTATAACAAACAACGTACGGGTAAGATAATTATACGAGTAACTATATATCCAAATCACACAAACATCAATTTGTTAATGTAAAACATTCATGAACAAGAGCCTCACCACAAGGTGGTGCCAGCGACGGGACGGTGCGGGTGATCAACGGTGGTTACGACGGAGATTTAGAAGGCACTAAGTAAACCACACCTACATATGCAAACTAAGTGTTATTTTTGACCTCAAATTGCATATAAATCAAATACTAGCAAATATAATTCCTCCCAAATTAATCACTATACAAAGCATTGCAAGAGCTAATCTAGCAATGAGAGTTGAAAGGACAAAGTTGCTAACCTTTGTGATCATTTGAATGGATGGGGCCTTCAAATCTTGACAAATTTTCAGCAAAATGTGTGATGAGCTCGAGGAAGAGAGGGGAAGAACAGAGGAAGTGAGGGGAAAGGGGAAGAACAGAGTAGCTCGGGTGGACGAAGGGTTTATGTACGTCGACCTTTAGTACCGGTTCGTGTCACAAACCGGTACTAAAGGTGCTGGACGGGCCCCAGACTGACAACATCCTGCCACCACTCTCTTTAGTACCGGTTCGTGGCCGAACCGGTGCTAAAGGTTCACCACGTACCGGTACTAATGAGAGCGGTCGGCTAGCCATTTTAACCGGCACTAATGGACACATTAGTGCCGGCTCAAAATCGAACCGGCACTAATGTGTCTCAAATTTGCCCCTTTTTCTACTAGTGTAGCGCTTTTCTTATAGAGTTCTCCCTCGTGAACCTTGTAGGCTTTAGAGCGCTGCACAATGCAGCGTGCCTCATTCTGGTCCTCATGAAGCTCTCGCCTATTAAGGTAGGCCAAGAAGGGTTCAGTCCATGGGGCGATGACCGCCATGATGAGATGGGTCGATGGTATAATTTCGGTGGCTGAGCCCCCGACGATGTTGGTGTGTTCGGATTCCGGGGTTGTATGCGGGTCTGGATTTGTAGTGCCGCTCTCCCCTTGACACACCACTGATGGCTTAAAAATCCTTTAAAGATGTTAGGTGGGACGGGGTCGAGCTTGGCGCCGATGCAAGCAAGGACATCCGCCGCTTGATTACTTTCTCGAGCCACATGGTGAAACTCGAGCCCCTCG
This sequence comes from Triticum aestivum, assembly GCF_018294505.1. NCBI lineage: Eukaryota > Viridiplantae > Streptophyta > Magnoliopsida > Poales > Poaceae > Triticum > Triticum aestivum. The sequence continues at coordinate 289,704,306 of NC_057813.1, read as the reverse complement.
AACCGAGCCGACATTTTGAGAACCACGTTACGATAAGCCGCCATCTTCGGATCTTTGGCATCGAAATCTCCATTTATTTGAGATATTGCAAGGTTTGAATCCCCGCGCACATCCAGGCATTGTATGCCCATGGAGACGGTCATCCGGAGACCATGCAATAAGGCTTCGTATTCGGCTGCACTGTTAGAGTTCGTGAACAATATTTGAAGGACGTACTGAACAGTATCTCCGGTAGGGGATGTTAGTACAACACCTACCCCTAGGCCTGCCAGCATTTTGGAGCCGTCGAAGTGCATGATCCAGTTGGAGTATGTGCCGTACTCTTTAGGGAGTTCGGCTTCTGTCCATTCGGCGACGAAGTCAGCCAATACTTGAGATTTAATGGCTCTGCACGGTTTGTATGATATGTCGAATGGAAGGAGCTCAATGGCCCACTTGGCAATCCGGCCTGTAGCGTCGCGGTTGTTTATTATGTCATTGAGTGGTACTTCGGAGGCCACCATAATTGAGCACTCTTGAAAGTAGTGTCGTAGCTTCCTGGATGCCATAAAAACCGCATATGCTATTTTTTGGTAATGAGGGTACCAAGATTTGCATGGTGTGAGGAAGATGGATACGTAGTATACCGGCTTCTAGAGCGGGAATTTGTGTTCGTCCGCTTCTCGTTCGACGACGAGCACCGCGCTCACGACTTGGTGTTTGGCCGATATGTATAATAACATGGGTTCGCCGACATTTGGTGCGGCCAGGATTGGGTTGCTTGCTAGGAGAGTCTTTATTTCTTCCAATCCAGCTATTGCCGCATCCGTCCACTTGAAGTGTTCAGTGCGTCGGAGAAGGCGATACAGCGGCAATGCCTTTTCTCCTAGTCTGGAGATAAAGCGGCTTAAAGCTGCCACACATCCGGATAATTTTTTGACCTGTTTAAGGTCTGTTGGGGTAGCCAACTGTGACAAAGCTTGGACTTTAGCCGGGTTTGCTTCAATTCCTCTATTGGAAATGATGAAGCCCAGAAGTTTTCCAGCGGGAACGCCGAAAATACACTTTTCCAGATTGAGCTTGATGTCACATGTTCGGAGGTTGTCGAATGTGAGACGCAGATCGTCTATTAAGGATTCGACGTGCCTAGTTTTGATGACTACATCATCCATGTATGCTTCAACTGTCTTGCCGATTTGTTTTTCCAGGCATGTTTGAATCATGCGTTGATAAGTGGCACCAGCGTTTTTGAGCCCGAAAGGCATAGTGTTGAAGCAGAAAGGCTTGTATGGGGTGATAAATGCCGTTGCGGCTTGATCGGACTCCTTCATCTTGATTTGATGGTATCCGGAGTATGCGTCAAGGAAGCACAGTGAGTCGTGTCCTGCGGTGGCGTCGATGATCTGATCAATGCGGGGGAGGGGAAAAGGATCCTTAGGGCAAGCGTTGTTAAGGTCTTTGAAATGGACGCATAGGCGCCTGGATTTATCCTTCTTTGGTACCATCACCAGGTTTGCTAGCCAGTCCAGGTGTTTTATTTCTCTGATGAATCCGGCCTCGAGTAACTTGGCTAGCTCCTCTCCCATGGCTTGTCGTTTGGGTTCGGAAAAGCGTCGTAATGTTTGCTTGACCGGCTTGTATCCCTTCAATATGTTTAAACTATGTTCGGCCAGCCTGCGTGGAATTCCTGGCATATCAAAAGGATGCCAGGCGAATATGTCTCAGTTTTCGCGTAGGAACGCCCGCAGTGCGGCATCGACCGTGGGGTCCAGCTGTGCCCCAATGGATGCTGTCTTCGTGGAGTCCGTTGGGTGGACCTGGAATTTGACTATTTCGTCTGCTGGTTTGAAGGAGGTGGATTCGGGTCGCTTATCAAGCATCATGGTGTCCCTATCCACCGTGGAGCGCAATGCTGTTAATTCTTCGGCCGCGAGGGCTTTAGACAATGCCTCGAGGGCCAATGCGGCGGTTTTGTTTTCGGCGCGGAGTGCTATGTCCGGATCACTGGCAAGAGTAATGATTCCATTGGGCCCAGGCACCTTGAGCTTCATGTACCCGTAATGGGGTATGGCTTGGAAGCTTGCAAATGCGTCTCGCCCTAGCAGGGCGTGATATCCGCTGTTGAAAGGGCCCACTTGAAAGGTTATTTCTTCGGACTGATAGTTCTCCGGCGTGCCGAATACTACATCTAGTGTGATTTTTCCCGCACACCGTGCCTCCCGACTGGGAATAATTCCTCGGAAGGTCGTGCTACTTTGCTCAATGCAGCTCCTGTCTATTTCCATTTTGTTGAGAGTTTCCTCGTAAATGAGGTTTAGTCCGCTGCCACCATCCATGAGACCTTTGTTAAGCCGAAAACCGTCCACAATTGGACTGAGGACCAGTGCGGCAGGCGCTCGGACTGTTCTGAATTTTGGTTCGTCACTGGCAGCGAAAGTTATGGCCGTGTCGTTCCAGGGGTTTATTGCTGTAACTTGGCAGACTTCGGTGAGGACGCGGAGTGCCCTTTTGCGCCTATTGTTTGAGGCGAAAGTCTCGAAGACTGTCACCACTGCGTGGTTGTTGTCTTCTGTGGGATGTTGCTCTGCGGTATTCTTGATGAGGAGATCCTCGCCGCTCTTGGCCACCTGCCGGAGTATCCAACATGCTCTAAGGCTGTGGGTTGGTATGTTATCCGATGATGTGTGTATCCTGCATGGCCTATTGAGCCATCCCTCTAGGACGTTCCGTGCCCCATAATGGGCTTTAATTTTTTGGTTATTGGATCGGGCGACCGACGAGGATGCACCCTTTTTGTCCGGACGAGGGGTTTAGTGGAAACCGCTGGCTCCCAAGAGGCTGCCTGAGTTTTCCAGGCGCTTTCCATTGTGTAGTACTTCTATACTATGGTTACCAAGTCAGTGAAGTGTGATACGTGACGGCGACTGATTGCATTGAGGATTCCCTCGTCCGTGCAATTTTTGCAAAACAATGAGATTGCGTCTTCATCACGACAGACTTTGATCTTGTCCTTGACGAGGAGGAATCTGGCCCAAAAGTGATGGACCGTTTCCCAGGACCGTTGTCTGATATGGGTAAGATCGCTTATATCTGGGTGGGTGGGTGGATTTAAGTCCGAACCCTGACCCCATGTGGGATCCGGAGCTTGAGAAACTTCCGAGCTTAACAGTTCAGGCTCCGGGATATCAACCAATCTTTCAGGCCCACTATCCGATTCTAAGTTCGGAATATGGGGCATGCCTTCCCGCGGGTGAGTATCCGGCTCTGTGAGCTCGTAGATCCAAACATAGTTCGTCCTCAGCATAGGGGAAGAGTTGTCGCATTGCTCCTCCACTACCACTATCTTATGGGTGACCGGTGGAGATCCAATTTCTCTCTGATTGGGTTTAAGCCCAATCCGATCGTAGTCCGTAGCGACTCCCAAGGTGGTGATGCGATCCAGGAGTTCGTTTAAAGATGACAACTCCATCGGATCCATCTGTTCGGAGCATTCTGAGCTGACGCGAAGGTGGTTTTTGATGACACGAGAAGTCATCATCAGCCCGAAGGCCGAGCGGGCGACTATGGTAAAGCCACCCAGTCGGAGGGTTTGGCTTGAGGACAGGGCTCCTCCGGAGGTGATGTTATCCTCGATAACAAGGAGAGCCATCAAGCCTATCTTCGATGTCACAGCGGAACTCTCAATGAAAGCACCAATGTCGGTGTCAAAACTGGCAGATCTCGGGTAGGGGTCCCGAACTGTGCGTCTAAGGCTAATGGTAACAGGAGGCAGGGGACACAATGTTTACCAAGGTTCGTACCCTGTCTATGGAGGTAATACCCTACTTCCTGCTTGATTGATCTTGATGAATATGAGTATTACAAGAGTTGATCTACCACGAGATCGTGATGGCTAAGCCCTAGAAGTCTAGCCTATGAGATTATGATTGTTGTCTTACGGACTAAACCCTTCGATTTATATAGACACCGGGGGGGGGGGGGCTAGGCTTACACAAAGTCGGTTACAGAGACCGGAATCTTCACATCCGCACCGCCAAGCTTGCCTTCCACGCAAAGGAGAGTCCCATCCGAATACGAGATGAAGTCTTCTATCTTGTGTCTTCATAGTCCAACAGTCCGGCCACAGTACATAGTCCGACTGTCCAAGGACCCCCTAATCTAGGACTCCCTCACTCGTTTCATAGAAAACAGAGTGGTAAGTACTACAATCGAAATATTGAACCAGAGTTTTCGGATTGATGAAACTAAGTTACTAACTTTTGGTGTCCACTTTTTGACAGATGCTCCCGCGCATGAGGGGTCACACGAATGCCGTGAAGATGGAGTACGACGAGCGCTACACATCGTACTTCAGGAGAGCCTGACTGCTTGGTTTCATCCTGCAGTTCAAGCGTCCGCCGCCGACGGTCGTCCACGTAGCTCTCACGGCTTTGATTGACCGATGGCGACCCGAGACGCATAGTTTCCATCTCATATGCGGGGAGATGACGATGACCCTCGAGGATTGGGGAATTATTATGGCCCTACCAACCGAGGGTCATGCACTCACCGGGCGAGTGGAGAGGAGCAACTGGAGGCAGAGGGTTACCACCCTCATCGGCAACTACCCCGATGCTAAGGTAACCGGACATCCGGTGTATCGCTACCCTGGATCCTAAACAGCCGGAAGAAATGCGCAGTAAATGCCGATGAGGGTACGGTGGACCAGTACGTGAGGGTCTACCTATGGTACCTTCTCACAGAGGTCATGTTTCCAGACTTCTCTGGGAACTCTGCCCTTTGGTCGTATATCTTCTTCCTAACCGACTGGGATGCAGGGTACAGTTGGGGGGCCGCCTCTTTCGCCTACCTATACCGCTCGGTAAGAGAGTATGTCATTGATTTTTATGAATGTATGCTCCATGATATTGTGATATATCTGATCATCAATTGTTGTTTTGTAGCTTGACGAGGCAACCCAGAGGACGGAAGGTACTTCTAGTATAGGTGGATTTGTGTGGGGCCTCTTCATTTGGATGTGGGAGCGGCTGCCGGTGGGGCGTCCAGAGAAGTTAAGAAGAGTTCCATGGGATGCGTATGGCGAAGATGGCGACTGTACTCGATATACGACTATAGCTTACGAGTGGGACGTTGTGGGTCTCTACACGGGCACATCCAAGGCTTCATACGAGGCCTTCACCAACGAGATGGATGCTTTGATGGTTTCATAAGTATATGAACTAGCTCACCTTCCTCTTTGACGCCACTTTCATCGGGGAATTTACCAATGTTTTTGTAATAGGTAAACTGGTGGTTGTATCATGACCGAGTGTGGGGATTCGAGCTGAACGTGATGTGCGAGGAGGACAACGGTCTTTGGCGACGCATGGTGCCAATGCTATGTGTGTACGTCGTCGAGTGGCACTAGCCACACCGTGTGGCCATGTAGTTTGGGATCTACCAGCATACACCACCGGGCATGCCGAACGATACCAGTAGCCACAAAATCTACTTGTGAGTGCATTGTCCTCCGTTACCATGATTTCGTTGCGTTTGACGTTCTTATGATGTTTTGTGTTGTTTATGCCTTGCAGGATTAGCCGGAAGAAAAATCAGTCGATCACAGACTAGGGAGAGCAGCATAAAACTTTTGTGACAGAGTGGAACTGGCACAAGTGGCGTAAAGATGTGGAGAGGCGAGTGCTTGACTCGGGTGATAACGCCCAACACATGAGGTGGTACGACGATGGCCAGAAGCACCGTCTTCGTCTCAGGCCTTGGTGTACGACAGAAAATATCGCGCAACTGGAGGAGGATGCCCCCGAGGAAGAGGCCTACCAGGCCAACATCAAAGACATGAGTGGATTTAGGGAGTTTGCACCCCTGGTCAATAGAGTGGTAAGTTCTGCTCTTCTGTCTTGAACCGGTGGTTGTATGTAATTTATTTTATTCGTCATTGTGCTCACTTATGCCTTCACAATCCGGCGAGCTGAACAGATGCATATTTGATGGCTCGGATGCACTAGGTCGTGCCCCCGGGAACGAAGATTCTGAGAACAACATGAGGGAGACGATGAAGGTAACATTTCAGCCGCCTAGAAATACCCTATGTTCTTGTTCATTTGCAATCATAAATCTGATCAGTATTATGTCCTTGTTTCATTGTGACTGCAGAAGTTTGTGAAGCGTTGTCGCAAGCTGGTAGGCCTGCTTGGGTGCGCTGGCTCGGTTGAAGCTCATGATCCTGCAGCCACACAGGGTAACATCGCTTCATCGAGCCATGCTGCCTCGTCGTCTAGGTTGGTTGAGGAGGAGGAGGAGGAGGCCCATGAAGAAGAAGAGGAGGAGGAGAGAAATGGGGAGAAGGAGTACGATGAAGATTACAGACCTCCACCAACTTAAGCATCTCAGCTTCCGAAGAGGAATAAGCCAAAGAAGGATTGACAGAGTCCAACCCCATTATAGAAACCGATTCCTTGAATAGGGCGCAAGAAGAAGCCAGACGAGAATCGTTCGAAGAACAACGAGGACCGTACCTCCAAGAGGGGAAGAATCACGTAATTGTGGTCTTTGATTGTTATCCTAATTGTTTTAGTTGGCTTTGCGAAACAACTTGTGTTAGTTGGGATTGTCGAACTATGTGTTAGTTCGAACCGTTTGCTATTTGTGAAACTATGTGGAACTGTTTGCTATTAATATCTCGAGTGTGATAACATGTCATATTGTGTCAGATCTGCATATTTTAGGCTCTTAAATATATATTATACTGTATTTTTTGGTGTGATAAAACTTTAGAAAAGAAACAATCACTAAAACTTGCAAAAATGCAAAATCACAGGACCCTACCGTCAAGCCCCCCAGCGTTAGGATCTCACAACCTACCGCCAGGGGTTTGCCGTTTTCGATTACAGCAAGTTCCCAGGCAAAAACCCCAGAGACCCTACCGCCACAGGGCTCGGAGGTTGGGCCCCATAACCTACCGCTGAGGCCCTTGGCGGTAGGGTGGTGGTGTGTTGGCCGTTAGTTGACGGCTGTGGCCGTCTTTGCTACCGCGAGGCTCCCTGGCGGTAGGATGCCTGACCCTACCGCAGAGCCCGTGGCGGTAGCAAAAGGGTCCAATTTCAATTTTTTTTGAACTCGACTCACATCATGAAATTCTTTGATAAAGGGTCAAGACCCGAAATTCAGCCTCTTAGGCCTTGTACAATGGGAGATGCTTAGGGAGGTGCTTAGAAAAATAAACCGAGTTTTTTAAAGCACCGGTGCCTATTTCTGTAAGAGAGACGCTTAGTTAAACGTCTATCCTGTACAAATAAGCAACGTGCTTAAGGAAAGCTCGGTTTATTTCTAAGAGCAACTCTAGCAGACCCCGCAAAACGCCGGCCCGCAAAACGCGTTTGTAATTCGCGCAAAACTGCTTTTGCAGGCCGGCGAGGGCTAGCACAGATACAGACCGCAGAATATACTTTTTTACGGGTCGGCTATGCGGGTTCTGCTCTTTACGCCGCTGCATCCCCGCAAATCATCAGCCCGCAATCTCAAATCCAACATAATTCAACAATCGAAAACAAACTGAATTATTCAAATCAAACATAAAACAATAATCATCCGCATTACAAATAATTATTCAAATCACCGGAGCAAACTTAAAATAATGCAATACAAAACTTGTCATGAATACAAATACAAATGAATACAAAAATTAGTCACTGCCCAACCCTTTGCCAATGGTGCTCAATGAGATCTTTCTGAAGTTGAAAGTGTGTGTCCGCATTTTCAATCTCGCTGTATGTGTGAAGAAAAGCCCCAATGCGTTTTGTGTCTCTAGCTGGTTTGACACGGCTACCCACATTATCGTAAAATAATTCTAAGTCCATTCCTCTCTCATCTTCAAGAATCATATTATGCAGGATAACACAACAAGTCATGATGTTCTTCAGGGTTTTCTTATCCGAAAAACGAGCAGGACCTCGGAAAATGGCAAACCTAGATTGCAAAACACCGAATGTTCTTTCAATGTCTTTTCGGGCTGCCTCTTGCACCCTTGCAAATTCACATTGTTTTTTTGTTTTGGATTCTTTGATGCTCTTGACAAATATGCACCAAGGAGGATATATACCATCTGCAAGATAGTACCCCTTTGTGTATTCATGCCCATTGATAGTGTAGTTGCAAGCAGGAGCATCACCACTAGCAAGCCTAGTAAACAAATGAGAGCGTTGCAACACATTGATATTATTGAGTGTGCCGGACATACCAAAAAGCAATGCTAAATCCATAAATCCTCAGATGCTACGGCTCTAGCACAACTGTTGCATCACGAGACTTGCCACAATACATTCCTTGCCAAGCCTTGGGGCAATTTTTCCAATTCCAATGCATACAATCAATGCTACCTAGCATCCCAGGCCAACCTCTCCTCTTATTAGCTGCCATCAATTTCTTTGTGTCATATTCATCTGGTGCCCGAAGATACTCGGGACCAAAGACACGGACGATCACTTTCGCAAATCTACGACATACTCAATTGTGCTATCTTCACCAATGCGAAGATACTCATCGGTATAGTCAGCCGGAACGCCATATGCTATCACCCGCATAGCTGCGGAGATTTTTTGATATGCACTAAGCCCTTTAGCCCGCAACATTCCTTCTCTGAGTGAAATACCAGCAATTTGCCTCACAAGCTTCAACAATTTTCACAAAAAGGGACCGGCGCATTCGGTACCTTCTGCGGAAGAGGTGTGCAGGATATGTAGGATTCTCCGAAAAATAATCTTGCATCAACATCTCGTTTCCAATATGGCGATTCCGCGGAATGCACAGACGCCCGACAGTAGATCCTCGCCTCCTCTTTCGGTACTCGTCTTCATGCTCCTTCACGGCAAGCGCCATGACCAATGTTTGCTGCCGAAAGGTCGCAAGCATGGTCTCCACACCCGAGTCGTCTGAATCGGACGAATCGGATAGCAAGAACTTCTCGCACGGGGTCAACTCCATCTACACGCACGCACGCTGGCGCGTCAATCTACTACACAACTCGCGAAAATCACAAAAAAAAGACTAACCGGTGGCGAGTGATCCGGGGGCGGCGACGAGGGTCGTGCACTCGGCGGTGGTCGATCCCAGCGGCGGCGGCGACTGGGGGGCGTCTCTTCTCGCTGGATCCGGAGGGGCGATGCAGCGGCTCGGGGCGGCCCCGCGGAGCGATTCCGCCCGCAGATATGGCCGGAATCGCCGGCGGCGGGCGGGCGAAAGCAAGGGCGGGCAGCGGCGGAAGGAAGGGGGAAAAGAGCGCGGGCTGAAATGTCCCTTCCGCCAACCGCTTCTCTGTGATGCAGGGCACCGCAGCCGCGAGGGGGAAACCCGCGTTTTCCCGGGTTGGGGCCGGAAATTTGCCGCGCCCGCTAAAAACTTTTACGTGCCGGGGCGGGATGCGGGGTCTGGTCGGGTAGACTTTCCGGCCCGTACCCGCATTTTGGCGGTTATTTTGCGGGCCGGGGACGGATGCGGGGTCTGCTAGAGTTGCTCTAAGCACATCCCTTGCATTGTACAAGGCATCATGTACAAGGCCTTAGGCTAACTCCACCGCACGACCCCAAACGGACGTCCGGTTTGGCCGGATTTTGTCCCTTTGGGGCGCCGATGGGTTCGCTCGTGTCCGGCTTTGTCAGATGGGTCGTGCGTGCGCCCACCGCGCGGCCGCACCCCAAATCGTGTCCGGGGTGGACGTGAATAAAAAAAATAAAAACTAGAATGAAATAACTAAAAAAAATAAATAAACGCATTTAAAAAAACATAAAACATATATAGGGGTCGGCCACAAAATGGCCCAGTTTTCACGGCCACAAAATGCCCAGTTTCATAATTAACATATAAAAAAATATAAAAAAACGCCTCCCGCGCGCTCCTGCCGCGCCCGTCGGTGCCGTGGCCGTCGCCGTCTTCACTGGCCGCCGGTGTCGTCGTCGTCGCTGACGAGGTCGACGTACTCCGGCGGCGTCCAGAGGTGGGGCGGCGGTGCGTGGTGGACGGGGGCGGGCTGGACGACCCAAGGTGCCTGCACCACCTCCTCCCGCGGCGACGCCTCCCGCTCCGGTGACCGCGGCGGAGTGGGGCACCAGTTCACGCCCAGGCTGGCGGCCATCTCCGACGCAGTGCAGGACCAGCCCCACCCCTGGCCCAGCAGCTTCTCGAACGCCGGTGGGTCCTCCTCCATCGGCTCCTCCGTGATGGCCGCCAGCTACAGCTCCGGGAAGGCGACGTCCCCGGCGGCAGAGAGGGCCAAGGCCTCCTCCAGGCCGTCCCACTGCCGCCGTCGTGCGTGTTCATGGAGTCGTCCATGACACGCTGCAGGAGACGGGCCTCCTCCTCCGCTGTCATGCGAGGAGGGGGAGGGGGCGACGGAGACGGGGAAGGCGATGGCGTGGGCGTCAGGCCGCACACCCGCATACGCCCGCGCGGCTCTGCACCTGGCCTCCGCGGCCCCGACACGGTGCCGACGAAGTAGGACGCGCGGCGCGTGTCGTACTCGTCCTGGAGCCATGTGTCCCAGAGCGGGGAGTCGGGGGCATACCTGTGGTCATAGTACAGGTCGTCGGGGAGGAGGCGGCGGTGGCGGTTGATCTCATCGCGCCGTGCACGGCCGGTCGCCGGCACCGGCGGGATGGGGACCCGGTCCGCGGAGAGGTGCCACCCGTTGGGAAGGTGGGCGTCGCTCCACGGGACCGGCGTCGCCGTCTCCCGGTACCTCCGGCACACGTCCGCGCAGATGTACTGCCGGGCGCGCTCGCCGGAGGGCCCAAGGGCAATGGTGAAGGGGGCCGGCGCGGGGCTCGACGGGAGAAGTGCGGCGGTGACACGGGGGCTCGACGGGAGGAGCGCGACGGTGACGCGGGCTCCTCCTTTTTCACGGATCCGCGGCGACCGCCGGAGGAGGAGCCGGCCTCGCGGTCGTGCTTCCCCTTGCGGTTCCACAGACCCATGGCTGCGGCCGGCCGGCGAGCTCGAGGGGCGGGGAGTGGCTAGGGTTTGGGCGTGCCGACTTTCGAGGGGGCAGAGAGGGGCCGGCGTGGGGATGAGGACGACGACCGGTCCACGGGTCCCATTTAAGAAGGACGCCGACCCGTCGCGTGCGGATGACATGTGGGGCCTCCCGCCCGTGCGCATTTATGTTGGCGGGTGGGAGGTAGGTGGCCGCCTGCCACGCGGCCCCGACGCGGACGTTCGAAGCGTCCGTTCGCTGTCCGCCGCGACTCAAACACGGCGCGAGTTTGCGCTCGAAATGGGTCGGCACGGACATAAAACGGACCAGATGGGTCCGGGCCGTCGCTCGCTGGTCCATTTCATTTGTCCTTTTTATTCCAAACGAACGGGGCCGGACAAGATAGGGTCGCGCGGTGGAGTTGGCCTTACCGGTTCCGACGCCCTATCGCCCTCTCGTAGCCCTCGTATATAGCCCACTCTCTCCAGATCTTGCTCGTCTCCCCGGGTCCCGCCTCGCCGTCGGTAACGATGAACCGCCACCGCCGTGGCATCTTCGACGGCCTTCCGATTCCGGCCGACAAATCTGTAAGTCCCGAATACATCCCTCCATTCCGCCTGGAATTTATATGGAATTTGAAATTGGGGTCTGGCCGGGCGTGCGTGCGTGCAGTACCTTAAGGAAGGGCTGTCGCGGATCGACGAGGGATGGGCCGCGGCGCGGTTCGACTCGCTGCCGCACGTCGTGCACATCCTCACCTCGAAGGACCGCGATGGCGAGATCCAGTTCCTCAAGGAGCAGAGCGACCTCATCGAGGACGTCGTTGACGAGGTCGTCCACGCGTACCACCATGGTTTCAACAAGGCCATCCAGAACTACTCCCAGGTCCGTCCGCCCGTCTGCCACACCACCTGCGCATTCCTTCTCCCTGGCGGATTATTCATCCCCGTCCATTTTGGAGAGTGTAGTCGCCGTTGCATTTTATTTTTATCATTTTACGGTGTGGTGCCAGATCCTGCGGCTGTTCAGCGAATCCGCCGAGAGCATCACCGGCCTCAAGGGGGAGATGGCAGAGGCCAAAAAGCTGCTTGGGAGGAAGAATCAGCACCTTGGGCAGCTATGGTACAGGTCCCTCACGCTGCGCCACGTGATCTCCCTGCTGGATCAGGTTGAGGATGTTGCCAAGGTCAGTGGGCACACTTCACCCGTTACAATTATGTACTACTCCTTGGCAGCAACATTACATTAAACGGAAGTTGGTAATTAGGCTCTGTCTGTATTCTGCAACCAGACGTTGATGATCAACACAAATGCAAAAAAGGGACATTTGTGGGATGGAACAAAAATATCATTTGTTAGTATGTGTTAGCCATTTTCTTTGCGTTGTTAAAAATCCGTATGCACTAGATGAGCCCAGCTGTTGCATACTCATGTTTGATACATTTAATAATCATGCCAGGACAGTTTGTCTAATCTAGAAACGAAAAATGTCATAAACTGCTAGATGTGTGGGTTATGATATTTTGACAAAAAATATTGACCAATTACAAAAGGAAAAGGATCATAGTTCAGTAAGCTGCTTATCTATACTTACTAGCTAATTGCCTGTGCGTTGCAACGTGGGAAACATATTACGAGTGCCTCAATAGAGACGCCGTGAGTGTTTTTTTTCCTTATGGCCCGTCCCACATCGACGTCGTCGGGGTAGGATCGCGTGGCAGAAAGTGAAGATGACGGAAAGGGAACGAGAGATTTTAGGAGGAGCCCACATAAATGATACTTTCCCTAAATTAAGGCGATCCTCGCTTGAGGTATTTAACTGCACTAAGCATGCTATAGTCAAAACCGGAAAAGAATGATGCTCTCCATAGTTAACGTGATCCTTCTGTCCAACGCTAGATGATACTTTCCATAAATTAATAGATGTTGTTTTTTGTTTCAAGGGAATGAGTAGGATAAGGAAAGAAAAATATCGATTTGGTTCAGATTATTTCAAGTTACACTATATACGTTGGTTTTTGTTTTGTGTGGCATCGGTTGAGATTACCAAAAAAATCTACAGAAAACCAAGCGAGGATGGGGGGAGGCAAGGCGAACCTACCAACTCCCCTTTAAAAGTAGAGATTATCAATAAAAGTACGAGTGTGTAGGGATACTAGTCACCTTAACCATCCATAAAATCCGGTCAACAATGTAAAGAAGGTGAAACTTTTCTCGCGGTTGCTAGTTATTTTTAATTGTCTTTATTGCAAGAAGTGCTAACTAAGCCATGCAATTAACACCACAAAGTGATGAAATTAATCCCATGCTTTGTATTTCGTTTGATTTTGTCTTGCAAAATTAGAAGGGTAAATTTGATATATGCCACTATAAAGTTTTCAGTTTTGAAATATGCCATTACTATTCTTTGATTTAGAAACATGCCACTACAAAGTTCACATGCTTTGAAATATGCCATTGCATACCCTTTTGAAGGATTAGACACCCTAACATGTGTGTATTTCCTTTTGTATTTGGTACATGGACAAAGCTGCTCCTTGGCCAAGTCAACACCTGCCGCTCCTGATTCCTTTTTCTCTCGTCTCTCAAATCTGCTCCCGCCACCGCCGGCGGCGGCGGCGCTACTCCCAGCCGCCACCTCCTCCAGTTCCTCATAGCTGCTGGTCCCGAGCGCTGCCCTCGCCCAACATCTTTATTCTGCACGCCTTGCTGTTCACCGCTTGTTGCTGGTGCTTGGCACCAACGAAGGCCGAGAACAACGGCACAACGGCGATGCGCCTGGCCGCGAAGGGTAGCATGGACGTGTGCATGTCGCGTGCGGCTCCTAGCTGTTCATGGCTCGCAGCTGGTACTGGTGTTTACGATGCTCACGACGGCGGCAGGCAGTGATGCGTGTTGGGCAAACAGATAGCCTGTAGCAATGTCCGGCAGATGCAGAACCTGAAGCCTGTAGCTACTGAAGCAAATTTGGCAGCATCTACTTGTACTGGAAATCTGGAATGCATTGCTTGCTGTTCCAATTAGGGTTAGCTATAGAAATGATGATGTATAGAAGTATATGATTAGCAGATGCAAAACCTGAAGTCTGTAGCAACATGAAGCAAAATTGACAGCACATGCTCGTACTGGAATGCATCAATTGGCGACTTGACTTAAATATCACATCACTTGGCCAAATAGCATCAGTTCACATCCTAAATTCCCCCAATTCTGGGCAAAATAACATTACACAAATCATGACCAGTTCAGAGAATCAATTGTCACGTGATGGTTTTGAAAGATGAAAACACAAATTACAAGCAACTACTACTTCTCTCTAATCAAATCATTCAACTTCCTTTTGGTTCCGACTTCTGGCCTCACTGTAATGGTTGCAGACCCATTTTCCTTTGTAGGTTTAGTACCCTTTGGCTTTCTCTTCCCACCCTTTGTTGGGGATTTACCTGAGCTTGTTTGAACTACTTTTTTCTTGCCATTTGATGGGGATTTAGCTGCTGCCTTTTTCTTGCCTTCAGCTGGAGTTTTAGTTGAGTTTGATACAATGTTCTTCTTGCCTTTTGCTTGAGAAGCTCCTTCAGTTGTGGATTTTGCTGCAACCTTCTTCCTGCAAAATTAGAAAATATGATCCAAATACACATGACAAGCTGAATGTAATTGGAAAAGATATGATCAAATTCTAATACCTTTTCGTGGCTGGTTGCACCTCTTTAGGGGCTGGATCCACCTCCGCACTTGCTTTTTGCTCTCCACCGTCTAGTCCTTGTTGCTCTCCATCATCGGGCTTTTCTTGTTTCTCTACATCATCTGGCTTTTCTTGCTCCCCATCATCTGGCTTTTCTTCCTCTTCATCGTCTAATTTAAAAGGAAGTTTGAAAGTTTTCTGATGATGACCAAATCCTATACATCTCTTGCATTTAACTGTTCTTCTCATAGGTTCCATCCAACCTCTAATCCTCACCTTCCTAGGCCTACCAGGCACATTCTTCGTTTGTACAGGAGGGTGTACCTTAAATCCTAGATCAACTCCCGGCCACTCTGATTTATCTGTCATTGGTGCAATCACACCAGCATATGCAGCTTGGAACCTCTCCACAGAATAGCATTCATGGACAAAGTTGGTCTTGTGGGTCTTGTGGGTCATGGGCAATTATCAGCTCTCTAGGATCATCATCATCATCTATAGCCACCTCTCGAATATGCCCATCAACAACTGGTTCATCATCATCCAACATCTGAACAACAGACACATTAACGGTCTTAGGCTCGACACCGTATATGTGCTCATCGTCAACACCTACATACTCCTCTGGTAAGTCAAATGGATCAATGTCGTCTGTGTATTCAGTTTCTGAATTTGGCTGAGTTAGATTGTCTTGAGAAATATCTTCATGTGCTACTGCAGATGGGTCATTTTGAGTGGTCTCATTCTGAATTGTTTCATCATTTTGAGCAAGAACGTTAGAAACTTTCACAACAAGCTCTATGAACCTCTCTGATAGATGCATGTCAAACATAGCAGGAAGTTGGGAGTCATGGTTTAGACACACAGATTCATGCTTGCTCCTGTCAGAATACCAAACATGAGCCCTCTGATTAACCCCAAACTTAAGAACACCAGCTAAATCGGACATCATAGCATCCACAGTCAACGACTTGCGGTCGACAACAACACTCTGCCCTTGAAGTAAGATTTCAAGCCCGGTGGATGGTTAGTGCTAAATGATTCAACTTTAAGATCCAATGCAAACAAATCTGGCTGTCCAGACCTACAGAGCAAGAATGAATAATTCCAAAAAAATTGTCACACACACACAAATTTCAACTAAAGTAAATAACAAATTGCTGCAGGAGAGGATTAGCAAACTCACAAGGAAGGGGGAATGGGGCTGAATTCTTCCATGCTCCACACGTGGAGTTGCGGGAATCAAACGCTCCTCCCACCACCACCATCACCACTGGTTATCTCCATGTTGCTCGTCTAGGTTTACAGAGAGGATACGAGCAGGGGCGTTGGTCAGGACTCATGAGAGCTGGGCACGGCTGCGGGGGTAAAAAATGGAGGAGGAGGCCAGGTGCAGCGAATCAAGGTGCGGCGGCCGGGAGCAGCGGAGGCGGAAGCGGAGGCTCAGCGGCTGGGAGCAGGGGCAAGGAGACAGAGAAAGACGATAGGAAAAGGATATCGGGGCTGTTCTTTCTTTTTTTTTTGATCTGTTGAATCGGTGGTGTCGTTGAGTTGACCAAGGGGTACTTTTGTCCATGTACAAATTATGAAGAGGTATACATACATATTATGATGTCTAATCCTTCAAAAGGGTATGCAATGGCATATTTCAAAGCATGTGAACTTTGTAGTGGCATGTTTCTAAATCTAAGAATAGTAATGGCATATTTCAAAACTGGAAACTTTATAGTGGCATATATCAAATTTACCCAAATTAAAACCCCTCACAATAATGGCCTCCTCTATCTCTCTCGACAGGCAGATGCTCTTCCCTTTCTCTGTCTGCTCAATGGCACACTTTAGTGCCAATTTAGAAAAATTAATATTCATCAGCGAGGCTGATTCCGGAGAGCTATCTTTTTGTCAATCGTGTATCATTCTTCCAAGCATCTGTTGGGTGGTTATTTCATCGGTGGTTAATTCAACATGTGTAGGATAGCGTTACAAAAAGCGTGCATTGCATGTGTAGGATAGCGCTATGTCGAAAATGTTGCAAAATCTTCTTGCCTACCATTATCTTAAGACATCCCAAGAAACTAATCTTGAAGTCACATGCCCTGTGACATATTTGGATGCGTTTGAAGTTTAGTCAGAATTGTATGATTGAAGTCTCAACGAGAATAATCGAAGCTATTATTTTACCCTTCATACAGGGATGGTAGTTTTGTCCATGGGTATGGGTAGGGTACCCGCGGGTAACCTACCCGAAAACAACGGGCATGGACAAGACTTGGAGAGATTTTGTACCCACGTATAATGGGTATCCATACCCGCAAAATATATGGGTAGGGCATGGGTATGAACTTGTGCCCATGGGTAACCCAATGGATACCCATAAAATAATAAAAAATGAAAATAGTTCCTATGACATGTGGGTCAACATACAACTCCTATGGCCCAACCCTAAATCTCGTGTTCCTTAAACCGTCCATATCTCATAGGCCCGTAACCACCTGCCTGCCACTCCTCCTACGGCCCATGCGACTCCTCAAAAAGATGAAATATTGACTCTTCTCTGTTGGTCTATTGTCCAATGATCAAGCGACCCCACGAACCGCTGCTCATACTCCATTGATGCCAACCATCACTTGATTTTGAAACTCATTTCTCTACCTTCTAAAAATTTAAATGTAATACTTATACAGTTTTTACCCACCGGGTACCCATTGGGTACAGGATACCCGATGGGTATGGGCACGGGTGTTAATTTATGTCCATGCCTCCATGGGTACTGAAGTGGGTGGGTATGGGTTTGGGGACAAGGAGGTTGTACCCGCCCATACCCTACCCATTGCCATCCCGGCTTCATATGTGGTTTTACTGTTTTATTTAAACATCTGGGACATAAATCCCGGTGATTTTTTCTTGTATGTAAAAAACTGTGTCTTCGTGGTGGTTTGCTTCTCCTTCATCCTTGCCTCGAATAATTATCAGTGACTGGAGAGACTGGTCTGTAATTCTTTGTTGGCAGTTTCTTTTGAATCGTTAGCTGAAGTGTAGAAAGGAGGTTGAAGTGAACCTGTATTGTTCGACACAAATCATGTGAAAGCCACAATTCCTTGCTGTTTTTGCCTTTGAAATGAAATGTTATGTTTGCTTAATGCATCAATCATTTGGTCCAGTCAATATTTCATAGTGGAGCGATTTTAAGCAATATTTCCTTATAGGATACTGGAGTATGCCTCTAATTTCTAGCTTTTACAGTGTACATTCGTAAGTGCTCATTTCAGCCTTAGCATGTTTTATGTCCCAACTACCAAGAGTTTATTTCAGTATTAAGTTACTGAATTTCTGCAGGTTCCTGCTCGGATTGAGAACTTGATGGCAGAGAAGCAGCTATACGCCGCAGTGCAGTTGCATGTTCAGTCAATGCTGATGCTAGAGCGGGAAGGCCTTCAAGCGGTTAGTCTTAACATGCAAGTACTTTTGTAACAGGCCAGTGTACTTATTTGCAATATGCCTGCTGCAATTTACAATGTCTGCACCATGTGCTAGTTTATCAGAATATGCACTTCGGGTCGGTAACACATAAAAGTGCAGTTCCATTTAGCGACGTATGAGAGATCAATAAGTTTATCTTTTATATGCCCGTTGGTCTGGCCACCCTCTTAATACATTTTGTACTTCAAAATAGCTCTTTATCCTATTATGACACATTCTTTCTTTCATCTTAGCATTTTCACATATTGACAAAATTTTAAAGGTAGGTGCTCTTCAAGATGTTCGATCTGATCTAACAAAGCTGCGTGGTGCACTGTTCTACAAAATTTTGGAGGAGCTGCATTGCCACCTATACAACAATGGTGAATATAGGTACATTTCATGTCCTCAATTCCTTCTGGCTTGTTTTGATTATTCCCCATTTTTTCTGTAGCATCTTATGTCTTATAACTATTTTACAATCACATTTTTACACGCACTTTACTATGACAGTGTGAACACCAGTGAGTAAGTTGTGTTTGAGAATCTTTTTTTTGATTTGACTTCTCGGTAACTCTTTTGGCAATGATCACCATACGTGTCAACTGATTCTCGATTCAAATTCTGTCATTGATCATCAGCTCTTCATCTGTATTTCTTTTATGTTCCAGCTTGGTGACTTTAAGCATGGTTGACAGTGAGGACATACCAACTTCTGGAGCCACTGGTCGCTTAGTAAACAGCATGCAGCCTCTGTCCAGGAGAACAATGTCTATTAAAGGTGAAAATCACTTTAGTGGACCAGCTACTGCAGATGGGATAACAAAAACTAGTTCTGTTGGATGGTATGTTCCATTCCTTATGCTTATTCCAAGTTATGATGGAGCTAATGATATCCTTGCATCTCATAACGTAAAAAACTAGATTGTGGTAATTCCATCCTTGTGCTCAAAAGTTTTGATGCATTATATCATATAGCTATCGTAAATGATAAGTTGCCGAATACCTGCAAGACGTGAACAATTATATGCTTCAGAGTAATGTCCGTCAAATTCATTAATTATTTCCTCGAATCAGTTCTATTTATGTTTAGTGAGTCTACCAGAACTGCACATGTAAACAGTAAAATAGGTATACGGAGTTGCTAAGCTACTGTGTTATCCTTGTTTAGTTGTTTCAATGAAATATACTACTATGTTAGCCATTTCTTGTCGTTTGCATCTATCAAATAGTCTCCATATTTTCAGTTTATGTATGGAATAAACTAACTAGTATTTGTTGTCTAATTTTTGATTGTTTATGTATGGAATAAACTAACTAGTATTTGTTATCTAATTTTTGATTTTTTTGTTTCCATATTTTCAGTTCTTCATTTGATGGCCCAGACGATGATAGTAGCTTAGGTGGTGGGTGTGGTCGGAAGGATTCCAAAAGTTTCTCTTGTGAAATTCCGATTTTCCTTTCTTGCGCTACACCAGACGAGTTCCTTGTATGGCTTATTCTCAGTACATTGTGGGCTAACATTATTTTGGGGTCAAATTACCTGAGTTATTTTTTTTAATGCTGCTTTAGGAATCAATGAGGAAGGCAGATGCTCCCCTCAATGTGAAATACTTAAGAACATTGGTGCAATGCTTATCCATGCTTCGAAAGGTTGCAGCTGCTGGAGCTGTGATATGGTATTTACATTCTATTTTGTTTTATATATTTGTCACACTGAGTAAGCTTTGCATCTATTAGACATTAGTTTTTGTTTTGAGTAGACTGGACAAATATCCTTCTTCCTAAGAAGAAGGAATCCTTATTTGGTGCTAAATTCAGGGAAAGATCATAAGATTGAAGTTCATAGCTGTACCCTGTTTTGCCCAATTTTTGAGAACAACTGTTTATGTTCTTACGAAAAATGGAGATATTTGGGAAAAATAAGGCTAGTACCCCCCTCTAATAGTGCGTATGCAATAATACCGAAGAAAGTGTTGTTTGCTAGTTGTAACTACAGGTTAATTCGATAAATGCCATTGATAACTCTTTGAAATTGAAGAGTAGGTGTAGGACATATGAGCCAGGCCAGGGCTGGCAGCAAATCCAGTTAGGATTTTGGTCCTAGTTAATCAAGGATGTAATAATCACTTATGGAAAGTCCTAGTTGTGCGGTACTTGAATCATTCAGTATTAGGAAAGCGTAAGTCGTTTTCTATTTGGAGTTTGCAAGGCAAACCTCTACATAAGGAGGCAGCCACATGAAGTCTAGGTAGGGAGAATTAATAACGGTCCACTCCCTTCTTTCCTCTATCCAGCGAGCATGGGGCTCAAATACCAACGGATGCGCTGGAGGCGAACTTCGGA
>NC_057813.1:289567874-289673722 GCF_018294505.1 Triticum aestivum | reverse complement strand
GATAGTCCATGCTTGACCTCGAGGGGCCCATTTGGTCTTGTGTTGGAGGGGCCCAGAGGAGACGTGGTGTCGCATGCCGACGGCAGTGAGTCCAGCTTGCTCGGCGCATATTCAAACCTGTGTGTCATGGGCCATCCCGGCACACTTCCATTGGTGCCGATAGCATCAGTGGCTGCGCGCGGCGTGCAGTGACAGTCCATGCTTGACGTGGATGATGATGTGGTACAGGCGGGTCTTGACAGGCAGAACGATGAGTTCGAGCCGTCGACGGTTTGTCTTGTTCCACCATGTGAGTCTTTCTCCCTAGAGATTCTTGACGCATCCAGGCACTAAACTGTGAGCCGGATGATTGGCATGTTGGTGCGGGTACGAGTGGATAGGTCCAACCTCTCAATCCAGCATGACGGTGCAAGGATGGTCTCCGCCGCCGCCAGGCTCCATGAGTTGATCAAAATCCCTTATATGACGCCAGGGCACTGGCTGGCGAGTGGCGGTCGATTGCGCGCTGTAGGACCAAGGTGTCAATTGCAAACAAAAGATGGGGGTTTGGATGAAGCCGTCGAGGAGCACTAGGTCTCTATCCGCGCAGGCGGCAGAAGTATAGGAGGAAATCGGTTGCATCAGAGACATCAATGGCTGTAAAGTATTAGAAAGACTCTTGGTATTTTATTTATTGCTATATGCAATTTATGGAATCGATACACCATTTAATTGATATCCTCCAGCAAAATGAAACACATCATATGCATCCATCTTTTGGCTAGAGATATGGTATAAGAAATAGGCTATTAAGTAACTCTAAATGAATTATGGATACATCTGTATCCTTAACATACCGAAATGATTGCCATTATTCGTATCAAACCAATGGCGATTCCTACAAGCTAATTTTCTAATCAATGGTGGGCCAATAATGAATGTTGGAGCGCAGGGTCAAGGTTGGAGGCTGCAGTGGCCGCGTTTGAGAAGGTGCAGACGGGAGGGAGGCCTCACGACGTGGGCGTTTCTTCCCTTGCGATGTGCAGGCGCACCACCATCCCTAACACCAGAGCACGACGGCAACAGAGGGTGCGCAGATGATTGGGCCAAGGAGTTATCGGAGTGTTTACACGCTTGCTCATCATCAGACGACGATGGGAGACGACGGTGGGGGATGAGGAAGGTGGTACTCCCCCAACATGTGCCCAGACTCCCCGCACCTTATGCAATGCGAGCCATTGGCGCAATTGGCCGGGTTGTGGCCTGGGTCTATGCAAAGCAGGCATTGCCCGTCGAATGCGGGGTTGTCTCCTTCATGCTTCGTAGTTGACCTCCGATTGATGCCGTGAAGGCCAGATTGCGATGCTTGCGCCTGGGCTACTCCTAGACCATGTTGTCCTTAGCCTTGGCCGGGTCCTCCAGCTTGTTGAACCCACAGCCGGATTCCACGGGAGGACCTGATGGGCACACATAGACTCACCAACCGCCACCTCAGCGACGACCTTCCCTCTGACGACGTCGCGGTAGGCGCGCGGCTTCCCATCATCGGAGGAGACCAGGGAGCCGCACCAGCGATCCCGCGGTGGGCTCTTGTCGGACGGGGGCATGGGAGGGGGGGGGGGGGGGTACACCACCCTTAAACGATGGACTTATACAGTGAATGGCTTCTGTTAATTCCGTGCGTACCATTACCTAGAACTTGGCCAAAGGGTTACTGGGATTTTCTTATGGGACAACACCATCTAAAAGAAGGCTCTTAATTGACTTTTGACCTGTTTTTTCTTCTATAGCTCCCCTTTGTAGAGCAGTTGAAACTTGTAGGATGTCATTCAAGATATTGATTACAAGTACCCGCCTATAGAGTAAAACAGTGGACTTGTATAGTGGATGCCTTCTGTTGACCTTGGAGATGCACCTCGGGTCGCTGGTCGTGGCGGCTTGGCTCTGGAGGAACTAGCTCTCTCTCACTCGTGCCTCTACTCATTCTAGCTGCTCACTACTCCCCTTCCTCTGTTCTTCCTCAACTAGGTCAACCCAATTGGCCTGGGACACTTGGGCCAGCAATACATGGGCCACACATCCAACACCCCCCCTCAAGAGGGGTGACAGATATCTATCATTCCCATCTTGTGACACGCTAAGCTGCATTCTCTGGTTCCCAGTCCTTTAGCCAAGCAATCTGCAATTTGTTGCCCTGAGCTCTCATACACTATCTTGATAATCTCAGCATCCAGCTTTTCTTTGATAAAGAATCTTTCAATCTCCACATGTTTGGTTCTATCATGTTGAACCGGGTTGTTTGCTATATTAATTGCCGACTTGTTGTCACACCATATATCTTCAGCCCTTCTAATAGATTCCTTGTCCATAACAACTCACTCAGTCCCTGAGACATGGCTCTGTATTCAGCCTTTCAGCCCCTGCAGATTTGGAAACAACAGGTTGTTTCTTGCTTCTCCAAGACACTAGATTTCCTCCTACAAAGACACAATAGCCTGAAGTTGATCTCCTGTCATTTAGGCAGCTAGCCCAATCAGCATCACAATAACCATGTACAACAAGGTGTCCATAACTCTTGAACAATAGTCCTTTCCCAGGAGTACCTTTCGAGTGTGTGGTGAGCAATCTTCAAATTATTAAAAAAAATCTCAAGATTCTATGTACTGCCTCAAGATTTTTCTTCTAGGCTCATGCATGTATTTGATCACAACACTTACTGCAAATGTAATGTCTGGTCGTGTATGACACAGGTACAACAACCTCCCAACAAATATTTGATATCTCTCCTTATTCACTGGCTCTCCTGACTGAGCTGTCACTTTGTGGTTTTGATCAATTGGAGTTGATGCTGCCCGACATCCTAGCATCCCTACATCGCTTAGGAGATCTAAAGAATACTTCCTCTGTGATAGCGCAATCCCCTTGGCAGACCTGGCCACTTCTATGCCCGGGAAGTACAAATGTAATGTCTGGTCGTGTATGACACATGTACAACAACCTCCGTACAAATATTTGATATCTCTCCTTATTCACTGGCTCTCCTGACTGAGCTGTCACTTTGTGGTTTTGATCAATTGGAGTTGATGCTGCCCGACATCCTAGCATCCCTACATCGCTTAGGAGATCTAAAGTATACTTCCTCTATGATAGCGCAATCCCCTTGGCAGACCTGGCCACTTCTATGCCCGAGTATTTGAGTCTGGCCCAGATCTTCGACTTCAAAGGCCTTACCCAAACACTCTTTCAGTCTTGCTATTTAACAGTGTATGAACCGTTACGCTGCCCATACCCCATATTACATACAACATGTCTGAACTTGTCTCGGAGACAGTTTCAGACCATAAAGAGTTTTCTTTAACCTACATACCTTGCCAGCAGTCTCAGACGTAGAGAACCCCGGTGGGATCTCCATGTAGACCTCTTCCTATAGGTCCCCATGTAAGGGAGCATTCTTCACATCAAGTTGATGTAAGGACCACCCGAAATTTGCTGCACAGGAGATCAGGATTCTCACAGCATCTTTGCTACCGGAGCAATGGTCTCATCATAGTCAATGCCGTAGGTCTGGCTGTACCCCCTCGCCACAAGCCTTGCCTTGTATCTTTTAATCTTCCCTTCCGCATTCTGCTTCACAGTGTATACCCACTTGCAGCTGACTGCCTTCTTTCCTGTTGGAAGAGGTGTTAGTGTCCATGTCTTGTTCTTACTTAATGCCTCTAGCTCCTCTATGATAGTTGCTCTCCACTTTGGATCCACTTTTGCTGCCTTCCAATTAGTTGGAAGAGAACACCAGCTGAAGATAAGCAACAATTTTTTTGTGGGCTGGAGATAATGCTTCCTAGGAAACATAATTTCCAATACCATTGGCATCGAACCCATACTTTGGCTCTCGTATCCCTGCTTTTGCTCGGGTACCTTTTCTCAAAGCAATTGGCAAGTCCTTTGTATCAGATGAGCCTGCATTGCTACTCACCCTGAACATGATGTTGTCATCTTGACCTCATTCACCTTTTGACACCTATGAGAAGCATCACCTTGCTTCAGTGAATACACCTTTAGCTGCTCCTCTGGCTTTGCCGTCCACCTCGGTACACAACCGATCTGGGTGGGAGCACTGCCTGCCTGACTCGGCATCCCATTAGTCACAATCGGTCCTTCACTCGATGGTGTTATCATTTTCTGGGGCTGCTGCTCCCTTCTCTGTACATGAATATCACCCTCAATTGGTTGTTGCAGCACAAAATCAGCACCACCACCACTCTCCCCCTCTTGACCTATAATAGTAGATTGGGTATGGTCAAGACTTCCAAATAATCCGTTAAGATCGGTTTTCTCACCATAAAATGGTTTGGATTCCCTGTTCACAAATAATCCATGCTCACAAAGGTCCTCCGTTCAGGACTCCAATACTTGTAGCCGCGCTGCCCAGAAGAGTACCCAATGAAGATACACTTGACGGCATGTGGATCCAATTTGCCCACAAATAGCCTGTGATCCCTGACAAAGCAGACATAACCGAACAGCTTGGGAGGAACCACAAAATCATTCTTTCCCAGAAGTAACTCAGAACGTGACTTCATACCTAGTACTCTTGATGATGTGCGATTGATCAGGTGTGTCGCAGCCATCACAACTTCACTCCACAAGAATTTCGGCACATTCGTAGTAAACACCAGTGATCGACCGACCTCCAGGATATGGCCATTCTTCCTTTGTGCCACCCCATTCTGAGGAGTGTTCGGACATGAGGTTTGATGCAAAATCCCTTGCTCTGATAACAAGGTCCCAAACACTGTGTTAACATACTCAGTGCCATTATCACTTCTTATCACTTGTACCTGAACATTGAAGTGATTTTTCACATAGGCACAGAAAGGTTTGAAGCATTGGAAGTTTCATCCTTGTGACACATCAAATAGATCCATGTCGTACGTGAGTGGCAGTCAATAAAGGTCACAAAGTACTTTGCACCACTGACCGACACCACCGGGCTTGTCCAAACATCCGAGTGAACAAGCATGGATGGTGATATACTTCTAAGTCCCTTGCTCACATAAGACGCCCTCATGTGTTTTGCAAACTCACACACATCACATTTTATCTTGTTCTTATCTACTCCAAGGAGATATCCCATGGTGTATGCTCTTTGCGGATGATGTGGTGCTAGTTGACGATAGTCGGACGGGGGTAAATAGGAAGTTAGAGTTATGGAGACAAACCTTGGAATCGGAAGGGTTTAGGCTTAGTAGAACTAAAACCGAGTACATGATGTGCGGTTTCAGTACTACTAGGTGTGAGGAGGAGGAGGTTAGCCTTGATGGCCAGGTGGTACCTCAGAAGGACACCTTTCGGTACTTGGGGTCAATGCTGCAGGAGGATTGGGGTATTGATGAAGATGTGAACCATCGAATCAAAGCCGGGTGGATGAAGTGGCGCCAAGCTTCTGGCATTCTCTGTGACAAGAGAGTGCCACAAAAGCTAAAAGGCAAGTTCTACAGGACGGCGGTTCGACCCGCAATGTTGTATGGCGCTGAGTGTTGGCCGACTAAAAGGCGACATGTTCAACAGTTAGGTGTGGCGGAGATGCGTATGTTGAGATGGATGTGTGGCCACACAAGGAAGGATCGAGTCCGGAATGATGATATACGAGATAGAGTTGGGGTAGCACCAATTGAAGAGAAGCTTGTCCAACATCGTCTGAGATGGTTTGGGCATATTCAGCGCAGGCCTCCAGAAGCTCCAGTGCATAGTGGACGGCTGAAGCGTGCGGAGAATGTCAAGAGAGGGCGGGGTAGACCGAATTTGACATGGGAGGAGTCCGTTAAGAGAGACCTGAAGGATTGGAGTATTACCAAAGAGCTAGCTATGGACAGGGGTGCGTGGAAGCTTGCTATCCATGTGCCAGAGCCATGAGTTGGTTGCGAGATCTTATGGGTTTCACCTCTAGCCTACCCCAACTTGTTTGGGGCTAAAGGCTTTGTTGTTGTTGTTGAAACAGAAGTTTTTTCATTCGCCACATGGAAATGATATTAGCGGACCGAAAGCCTTCCCAATCATCTATGCTGTAGAGTACTTTTGAAATAGTAGAATCTTAGGTGACATTGATATATTTTTACACTTAAACTTTGTGCAGGAATGATGGCTTATTGGCTTTTGTGAACAACTTCTTGAAGGAGCACTTCTTGCCAGCAATATTTGTAGACTATAGAAAATGTGTTCAGCAGGCTATATCTAGTAAGTCAACTACTTCCCGCCAGTAGATAGCAAGTGTGATCTACTCTTTATCTATTGCTATGCTGCATGAAAGGTCTACAACATAAGTCGGTGAATCACCAATTTAAATATGAAAACCGATGTATTTTGTTGTGACCATGATGGAGATTCTGGTCAGAGATTGAGAAACTACTAGCAGCCAAAGAACAAGACAGCCTGTTATTTTGACCTTATAATTTTATACACATGTAGAGTTATTAGAATACATTTATTAGTTTGGGCATTCCACAACGAAAATTCATCTAAACTTGTCCAATAATTCACTTTAGTCACTGAACTTGGAATGGTCTTTTGTCTTTTACTGATTGGCATACGTATTTTCCTGATATGCCATAATTTGACCAAGTTTGGCCTAGATGAGTTGGGATGTTTCTCAAGGTTATTTTTGCAAAATCAGAAAAACTGAAGGGGAACAAGTTGACCAGTCAGGCTGCTTTGCGCTGCTCCTGTGAGAGATAGGAAAAGGCAGGTGTTCTGTAACACCCCCAGGCGGGCTCAACTGCGTCGCTTTCTTCGCCCCAACGTGGCGTACAAGCAGAAGCAACTTAGGATTGGAGCCCCCACTCGTCGCCCCTTTCCTAGTCCGTCCCCCCCCCCCCCCCCAATTAGGATTGGAGCCCCCACTCGTCGCCCCTTTCCTAGTCCCCCCCCCCCCCCCCCCCAATTGACATGGGGCTGTAGCCTGACAACATCTACAAGTTTGGTAGTCACGTGGCGTGCTACGTTGCATGGATACGTATCGGATACGGGGATACGCCCGATGCGCCAATTTTCTAAAAACATGGATACGGGGATACATTTATATATAGATGCTACATATATTAATTATTACAAATATGAAGAAAAATTTAAGGAGCTTCTAGGTCAAAGCATGCCTTAATAGGATTACCCCTTTCTTTTCTTGCACTTAGTCCACTTCCATTAATTGGCAGTGAGATTTGCCTAAGTTTGCTATTCCAATCAATGCATCGACTCTCTCTTGCTCACCTTTCAATTAAACAAAAACATTGACAGACATGTTTTCACATGAACTCACGCCCATGTTGGTAATCTTCAAAAGGTGCACCTTTATTATTGAGGGGATTTCACGTCGAACGAGGGGTTTCAGGTAACCAAAACGTATCGCAGAAGTATAGGAGTATCAAACATTATTATCTTTTTTTGAAGTCAAAATATCGAGGGATACTTACGGGGTACGTATAGGGCAGTATCCGGTAGGATACGCGCACTTTCTGAAGTATCCGCGCAACATAGGTGGCGTGTGGCGTATAACTTCCTGGTAGTGTTTGTCTTCTGCAGGACCAGGTTCCTGGAGGGCGACACAGGGGGGAACAGCAGTTCGCGGAATAGCGACTAGTCCGTGCCGTCCAACAGGGTTGGTTCACCAGCGCGCGTGCCTCCATGAGGTGCGCCATCAGTACATCCGGGTGCAGGTACTGGTATCGGCGGCGGGTTAGCTATGCGACGTGTGTTGCTGCTGTCGTGCAATCACATGTGCTTGTGTCGCGCGTGCACAACCGACGTGGACACGTACCCCTTGTACGAGGCCACGTGTAGCCCCGTGTCTTGTTCTCTTGATTGAAGCAACTGTTTGCCATTTGCGGTAGGAAAATCAATTTGCTGGCGTCGGCAAGCTTGATCGTGTTACTGCATCATGCCGAAACATATCCGCTTGCGCACGTTATGGTTTGTTCAGTAGCCGGAGTAAAAGTTAAGTTTTATCGCCCTAGTCCCTTCATCGTCGCCGTCGATGTCGGACAGCTGCTCGAGATAGCACAACCTTAATCTCATCCCGATCTCCGCTCCATGCACACCTCTTAGTGCCGGTGATGTGTGGACCATGTTGGCTGTTAGTGTTATATTATGTTCCATGTATTTCCTTGTTGTATGAGGGGTTTCCTGCATATGCATATTCACCACTTGCACATGTGTGTGTGTGTGTACTGGCCATTGGCCCCTAGGAAATGCAAGTTGCATATTTCCTAACATGGCACTAGAGCATAGGTCATTTTTTTTTGCACGTGCAACTCGTGCTTTGATCCATCGCTTTGGTGGGTGCTGCGTCACCTGACACCAGCCGTGGTCTCTAGCGGAGCTATTGTGTGCTTCTCCACCCCGCAAGTCAACGCCCACTCGTCCACCTCGTAGGCCCAAGCCTCTTCAGTCGTTGTTGCTCTTCCTGCAGCCATGTGACATCGGCCACAATCTTTGGCTGGGGTACTATCTGCTTGCTCGTCCACCCCGCATGTCCAAGCCCATGTCAATGTCGCCCGTTCATTTCGCAAGTCCAAGCCCCCGTTAATGCCGGTCTGCCTTTGGCCGCGCTACGCTAGTCCGCCAGTTGCCGCCATCTCAGGACTGACGTCCTGATCCTTCTGCCGCCTGTCCCGATCCGGCTGCCGCCGTGCCTGATCGGCCCGCTCGGTCGTCCTTTGCCAGGCCCGCCTGTCCATTCCATGCCTGGCTTTCTGGCAGTTCCACACCTGGCCGTTTGGCCGTTCCATGCTTGGCCGCCAGGATCCATCGCTGCTTGCTCTAATCTGGCCCGCCTCGGTTGCCTCCTGGAGCATCCGACACTTCTTTCAGGGCTTCATGGAGGGCAGCAGGAATGGCTCCTCCCATGGCAAGAGCTCTCGTCAATGAGCAACCATGATGGCTATTTCGAGCCTGCTCTAGTATTGACGCATGGCAGCATATTAGGTGTGTTGGGAGGCATGGGCAGGCCATCGACGGCCCCTCACTGTTTGGGCATGCTCGCACCCACTTGCTGCTTTACTGTTGTCACATGCTCCGGCCGGAATAGCTATCCGGTGCCGTCATCACTTTGAACATTGCCCCATGGATCATCATCACTGAACCAGGTGTGCTCACCAGCAACCTTCGCAGCGGTGAAACCCATGCCGGCTAATGAGAGACTTCAGCTCCCTTATTTGGAAGGCTAGGGCCTGCTTACTCATTCTTATTGCTTACATATAGATTCATCATCAGACAATTCAAGTGGAATTCGAAGTGGGGGATGTGCCCCACTTAGTCTTACGTGGGGTATGGGTATCTAGTGGGGAAATCCCTACAGGAGAGAGCACGTCCATGCATGCAGGAATTTCCCACCTCATGCTGGCATCGTCACATTAATTGCTAATTTTTATTTTTTGAAATGATTTATCTCACAAATCTTTAATTTGGTTAGCGAGTCTTCTTCATCCTCAACGAGGGCTTCAAAACAAGATCTCATGTTGGCATGTTTCAATGATTTTATTCCGTGGCCACCAGTTGCCAGATTATTTAGATTAAATGCTGAGATAACCAGATTTTTTTCTCCAGAAATAGCCAATGGATCTCAGGTCCCATTGTACCCGAATTGGAAAAAATAATTTGAAAAATCCAAAAAGCTTAAAAAATTCCTGATACGTTTTGGAATCAAACCTGATCAGGTATTACACTCGTGTGAAAAGCTTCGACCGACTCCTTCGCCAAGAAAACAAATTTGAGATTACAAAAAGCGTGAGTAGTAACTTTTATAATGTCGATCCACCAAGGATACCATGAGTCATTCCTCTGCAAAACTTTTCACATGAGTATTACTCTGACCATGTTTGTTACAAAGAAGTTTCAGAAATTTTTAACTCTTTTTGATTTTTCTAAAATTGTTTTTCCATTTTGGGTGCATTGGCCTCCATGTTCCAAAGATCTGCGCCAGTTTTTTCTCTGGCTAGTTACTATATTATAGTACCAGTTACTATATTATAGTAACCGGATGAATGGCACTCTGTACTGCAAACTAAGTTATATAAATTTGGTAACTACGGGTATATAAATCCGGTAAGTAAGTGAAATTAATGTCGTAACTACTGACAAAAAAATGTTGTCAAAACATACAACACGGGATGTAGTTTTGAAGATCTTGCGGCAATGAATAAAATGATAAAACGGATCATCAATCGGGTTGATGGTTTAGGAGATAAAAGTTTATAGTGTAGTCTCCCACATAAGACACTGAGGGGCACGTCCCCTACATAACACAGTCCTACATTAAATCATCCTTTACACGATATCATGGCCCTATTGTGCATCAGAAGTGCGCTTAAGCATTGTGTGGAATTTGGTGTCCAAAACTATGTTTGCATGTATGGTGGTTGGCTGGCTGGCTGGCTGCAGTAACCTATTCCTGAAATTTTCATCCTTGCACATTCGAACAACTTTATTATGTCGTTTGGCAGGTCCAGCAGCATTTAGACCACGTGTAAATGCAACCTCAGTATATAGCTCACTAGTGGAGAATGGCCGCCCTGTACTACAAGGGCTTCTGGCTGTTGATATAATTGCCAAAGAGGTAATGCCTTAGTAATTGAAACATGAATTTTCTTTCAACCCTTAATTGTACTTAATAATATTTATTCTCTCATTGTCTCCTTAGGTTCTTGGTTGGGTTCAATTGATGCCGGTCTATGCTGCTGAGCTTGTCGAGTATGTTCGCACCTTTCTGGAACGTACACATGAAAGATGCCGGGCATCATATATGGAGGTATAATTATGCACTTGTCTGTTGGTTTCAGGAACATGCAATTCTTATATGTGAATTAAATCTACTACTTTTATGTTCTAATTATATGGCAGGCTGTATCCTTTTCTTCTTCTTCTAATTCTGCTGACTTGAAATACAAACCAATAATTGTGCACTTCTGAAACTCGGCTGCCGAGCTGTATATCCCACATCTGTTTGGTTTAGACGAGACCCATAGATATGGACGGTCAACTTTAGATGTGGAACATTGACGTCATTGTGGCTAGCAGCTAGCCTTGCGCAGAGAGGAAATGTCATTGTGAAACCCCGACAACACAAAGTATGCATGCCAAATTGATGAGGAAAAATAGATGAGAAAAAAAAGAAGAAGAAAGAAAAACACATGCCAGATCTGTTTAGCTACTTCTAGATGCTCCCAGTCTAGTGTAGTATTTCTTTTCTTTACCCTACCTGCTGTTTCTAGAGTTCTCTAGTTATAAGTAGCTGTGAGTAGAATGGTGAATACGAAATAATGTTTTCTAGATTGTTCCAGCTATAAGTAGAAGTATGTGAAGGCTTCCCAAAGCCCTATAAATAGAGGTCCTCACCTCTACTTTGGAACCAGACTATGTACCCACTACCTATAATAGAACTTGTTGTTTTTATCTAAGATCTTGGAGTAGATCTTGTGCCCTAGGAGTTCTGGATTGAACTCTTGCTGCCCTATCGGGCTACATTCGCCTCTAGAGCGATATCTAGCACAGCACGTTGAGGCTGTTCCTTCAACACTTGTGCTGTACACATTGTAGCAGCAAGGTGGAGTTGCTCCTCCATAACCTTTGTGCTGCTTCACAAATCCATAGATCCTGGAAAGCAACAACTTCAAGAATGATTCATAGTTACCGGATTCGCTCAAACCATCGTCGAACTCTGATCTAGATCAATTGTAGATTGGGGTTTGAATTCATTCGATTCATACCTGATTTGCTGTCTGATTTGTGATTGGAGGACGAACAAACAGGAACTTGGGTGTCCCTCGTGTCCTCATTGTTGCTGCCTGATGTGGCACCTCTGTTGCTGCTGCAACTCTGCTATCATCGCAATTAATTGCAGACGAGATGGGAGTAGGCAGTCAACCAGGAGCAGCCTGGACGTGCTGTTGGGAGGAGATGGGAGGGACTGCAGCCAGCATGGAGCAGCATCGAGATGGCACTGGAAAAGATGGGAGCAGGCAGCAGCAGTAAAGTAGAAGGAGCAGCAGGTTGTGTGGCTTGGCTGGAGGAAGGAAGTGAGGAGTGGTGGCTGGTGGTTTAGGTTTCAGCTTCTAAAGGAGTTAGGGCAGAAATGAGGAGGGGATTAATTTGAATGGAGGTCACTATCTGAGCGTCCAATGGTTCTTAATAATGGGAGAGGGAGTGGCACTAGCTGAGCCAGCCGAACTGCCTGATGGGTCGTTTCTTTCTATATCTTTTATTTCTTAAAATGTATTTCATCTTTGATTCACAAATAGAACAGAATCTCGAATCCTATGCAACCGATTTGTGAATCCTATGCCTAATTCATGAATCGAAGATGTATACCCCCTGTCAATTTGATTCATGGAAATTGGTGAATTGTGAATCATGAACCCGAATTGCAAACTGAGAGAATCTGGTAACTGTGGAGTGATTATTGGTTAATGGACATGTCAAAAGAACTGCCGTGCTATGGCACAGGGCAATTCTTCCACCTCCAATGCATGCGATTGATGCGTCCAAGCATATCCTCGTGAACCCTCTTAAGCACCAATTGCCATAAGCCTTTGTGGTGTCCTCTTCGTTTTGTAATCGCAAGTACTCCCAAAAGACTACAACCACAGCTTTCACCATTCTCCATAAACTCAATATGGTCGTGCTCTCTGACCTGAATGATCTCATCAATAGAATCAGCTGGGACACCATATGTGATCACATTTCCGCACGCAAGTTCCCCAGCCGCATTTCTTTTCTGCTTGAAGTATGGGTCATGGGCCTGTATAGCGTTTTCAATATGCAAGTACAGCTCCGTAATCATCTGGAACCATTCACGGAAATTTCAGCCTGCCACGGGTAGTTGGAGGATAGGGGTGGGAATGTTCACACCTTATATGGAGGGGGTCAAATCAGCAGGCAAAGCAAGTGTCTTTTGCAATGTCTACATTTAACGTTCGTACTAGTAACTCGTGGCTAACAACTAATCTTATTGGGTGAGTTCTGCAAGCAATTTTCTAAGCAATCACAGCTTACTTTGATGCAGTGATGCTCTTGTAGCTCAACTCCGTTGGTGCTAAATTAATAAAAATAAGCCCCCTTTTTTTGCAGTCCAAGTGTATTTCTAGTCTGTTTTCTCCATGATCCTTTTATATTCTGGCAAAATGCAGGCTGTTCTTGAGAAACAAAGTTATATTCTCCTCTCACGGAGTGATGTTGAAAGTTTAATGCGTCTGGACCCTGCAAATGCTTCTTTGCAAAAGTCTTTTGGTCAACTTGATAACGACATTCCAGATGCAGGAATTGAAGTGGAGATTGAACTAAGTGATCTCCTATTGGATATGTGCCCGATAAAACAGGTATATTTTGTCACGTTCAAACTTTTTAGTACTCATGCATTTTCCTTTTTTTGGTGTGTGTGTGTGGGGGGGGGGGGTGTGAATTTGCATGCACATGCATTTTATTCTGCTAGTCAGTATATTTTTATGGTTTTTTTCTCCTGAGGCATGCACTAACAGGTTCCAGTTGTTGATGTTAGAGAAGAAGATGTACACCACATTTCTAGTTTGATCATGTCTTCAAAGCTGATAATGTTCTAGACTTTTGGCTGATATGCCTTATCTTCGAAAGCTGACAATGTTACCAGATTCGCAGTCTGCTCAATTCGCAATTTGTGATCCATCACTTTCTACGAATTGGATTCGGATTCGAGGGGGGTATACATCTCTGGTTCGCGAATCTGATAACCGATTCATGAATCAGATTACTCTGATTCAGTAGCTCCCCATTTGGTAGTCTGATTAGTTACGCTTAACAAGTTCTAAAAGTGATGAGACATTTTCTCTTAAATAGAAAACCAAAATTGCTGCTAATCTAGAAAGCCCACTTCGGTCCAATAGCCACTTCACATGGCCTTCCTTTCTAGGCATTGCCTCTTGTAGAATGTGGAGAAGGAGCGTACCAGCCGCGAGCATGTCCTGGAGTGAGGGTCAGATAAATGAGAGAAAGGGATTCTGGATTTGAATGAATGAGAGATGGAATAGAATAGAACAAGAGAAAAGAGAGGACAAAGATGCATGCAGTGTTTTGTTTTTAACTGGTTGTACAGACCCACGTGTCTTGTCTGATACGGAGTATTATATAATGAAGATGTACTCTTCTCTCTCAATTACATGCGGGGTCAAGATTGTATGAACCTACACGCCATTGCCTTCTCATCATTCGTGCTGATGTACACTGGTTCTATATATTTTAATACTGAAAGATAGTCGGAGATGACCAATTTCACACGTTAATTTGATTTGATGTTTACCTTCTCTACTCTGTTCCGAAGATCTCTGCATATATCTCTAAGCACCTGTGTGGCTGAGGAGCTCAAGCACATGCACACAATACAGTCTCATATAAGATACATACTTACACATAATATTTACTGTGGAAGGGACAAGTTGAACTTTTTTATTTCAAGAGGCGTTATTATAGTCTTGAAATGTGAGAGACTGGGCAGTGTATGATTATAATATTTTCATGCTAATTGTTAACTGTTCTTCTTGGTATGCAGGAAAACTTGATCCATGATGACCAGAAATTGATATTGCTGGCATCTCTTAGCGACTCCTTGGAATATTTAGCAGATTCAGTTGAAAGGTAAACCTATTGTTTCACTCGTTTAGCTACCTTGTTGAACTACAGTACCATTCCACTGATATCCACTAGAGGGGCAAATAGGGTAGATTCAGTTAGTGCACTAGAACATTGTGCGACTATGAAGCATCAACACATTCCAGCTATAGTATACATCTGATTCCAGTCACACCCTATTAAAGAATACTTCCTTCGTCCCACAATATAAGTTGTTTTTGCAAGCTACATTGTGGGACGGAGGGAGTAGTTAGCAATCATATAATACTTAATCCTTTTTGCTGATCTTCTTGGTTGTATCATCGCTTATGATCTGTCATCGCGAGAATTCCTGTGCTGCATGCTTATGGTTTTGCCTCCTTTGAACTTTCAGGCTTGGTGAGTCATTTATAAGTCCATCCACCATCTCAGAAAACAAAAGTGACATACACCAAAGTCACCATACTCGCACATCTAGTGCAATTCCGAAAAGCCTTGCATCTCTTGCTAATGAGTACAGAAGGCTAGCAACCGATTGTGTTAGAGTCTTGAGATTGGAAATGCAGTTGGAGACAATATATCACATGCAGGTAATAGTACTCAAGTTTCTGATGGTATTACTCTGTTGTTATTGATGGATTTATCGCATGTCAATAATTTTCTTGCAAACATTCAGGACATGACAAAAAGAGAATATGTAGAAGATCAAGACGCTGAAGATCCTGATGACTTCATCATCTCTCTTACAACTCAGGTAGGCCAGCCCACGTTAGTATGAGTACAACTTTAGTGTTCTTTAGAGCCAACCTATGATTGTTTTTATTGTAGAATCTTATTACATAGGGGGGTATTTACTGACTTAAGTAAAACAATCTAAAGATGATGCTTTCAACTAACCGTTATATCCACAAATGGAAATTAGTAAGCACTTGCGAGAAGTTACCACAATGCCAAACTGTATATAAAAAAGTAAATTGCACTAGGAACCCGTGATCAGTTTAGCCCTGCAACTTGCAAAAAGCTAAATTCAACACCGTAAACATGACACGGGTACGTCCAAATTTGCCAACAGGCAAGCCATAGGAATGCATATTGTTTATTTGTTTTTTGCCTGTAGTTAGATCGGCAGATAATACGTTCTTCAAAAATAGAACCCTAGTATTGACAGGAATTTGCGCTCAAATAGTCATTATCGGTTGGGTGCTGAGTAGGGATTAATCGGTGAATCGGCCATTTAACTGAATTTATCGGTAACCCATTTATCTAGAGGTTAACCAGGGCCATATCTGCATATCCTAGGCTATATAGCAACATGCAATGTACTAAGGTCCCCTTTGTTTGGGCTACAGATTCCCTAGAATCCCCTGGCTCTATATTCCTGAGAATCAGCTGTCGCTCTGGATTCCTGAGAATCAGAATCTGGCTGTTTGTTTACCCAGTTATTGGTCAGATGTAGGAGCTATGGATGTTGTGAAATGTCAGTAACGTTCTGGAGTGCTGACGGTGATGTTTATATGCAGATTAAAGCACATGTCATGTGTTTTGACTCGATAAAGTGAGATTTAGCCAAAAAAAATACGGATTATTTTTTCTAGAATTGTCATGATGGTAGGAATATACCATCCGATATATGAAAATGACACATAACATCCAAAATAAGCAACATCCATCATAGTCTTATATACGAAATATATCATCCAAAATATGGACCAACCATCATAGGCTTGCATACGTACACATACCATCAAAAATACACACTTACCATCATAGTCTTGTCAACTAATATGTGAAACTATACTTGATCTGCGAGCAATCCATTAGCAATCGCCTCGCGAGTTGCTTGCATGGTCGCATCATCACCAACCACAATGTTGGAAGCATGGCCTATGGGTTGGGGATGTATGGGTAACTTGGCATTTTCAGTAAAATATGCTATTTCATCTTGAACACACCAAATGCACGCTCAATGACTTTGCGTAGAGATGAATATGCAAAGTTAAATTCCGACACATGGTACTATTGCCCTTTGTATGTAGCTAAACATCCATCACAATTGGGATAGCTGATGTGGAGTGGAACTCCTAAGGCCGATCTTTCACGATTTTGAGGGGGATCCCAAGAACACGAAGAACACGAGAGGGAAAACACTCAAATAGACAAAACTCAATCACATATGTGCTAGATCCACATACACAAAGGGGAGATACAAGATCCAAAGTCAACACAAGAGGGTACAAAGGGTAGCTAGTTCATCCCAATCCTTGAAGGAGAGAGGTCTTGAATCCTTGGAGGATCTTCCCACAAGGGGGTCTTGAATCCACTTGGGAGATCTTCTCACATGGAGGCCTTGATCTCCATGTGAGTAGGGGTAAGTGGATGAGCAGAGCTCTATCTCAATGTTGAGCTATCACAATGCTAACCCTAAAACGTAGGTAGTAGCAGCTTCATGGCCTTCCTCCAAGTACTTGATCACAGACAAGGTCTCCGCTTGAGGTAGTAGCCATGTCTCACATGTGGAGGAGTATGTAAGTTCGGAGAGGAGCGAGTTCACCTCGGCTTCGATAGCCCTTGCTCGAGCTCTAGTCATTGGTTCACGTGGTGTCTTGGGAGACGAAGGTAGGTCCATGGGGATGACCGTAGGATGCTCCGCATCATCTCCCCCCTCCCCTTGGGAAAGATCCGACCTCAGATTGAAAACCTCATCACCATGGAAGGAGATAGATCCTTGACATTGAAGATGTCGCTCACGTTGTACTTGTCGCGTGGAGTGGCGATCTTGTATGCATTGTTGTTGTAGCGTGCTAGCACGTTGAAGGGTCCGTCGGCGGAAGGTAGCAGCTTAGACTTGCGCTCGTTCGGGAAACAGTCCTTCTGAAGGTGTATCCACACTAGATCTCCTAGGTTGAATATCATGGGGTGCTTGTTGATGTTGAGCTTGGTCGCGAGTCGTTGTACTTGGCGCTCGATTGCTTGTCGTGTTTCTTCATGCACCTTCTTGAGATAAGTTGCTCGTGCACTCACGTCCATGTTAGTGCGCTCTTGTAGTGGTAGTGCTAGAATGTCCGATGAGGATAACGGGTTGAATCCGTAGACGACCACGAAGGGGGACTTGCCGGTAGTAGAATGTCTTGCTCGATTGTAGGCGTACTCGGCAATGGGTAGGCATTCCTCCCACTCCTTGATGTTCTTCTTTATGAGCACGCAGAGGAGAGTAGATAGCGTCCGGTTTGTGACCTTCGTTTGGCCGTCGGTTTGCGGATGTTATGCCCATGAGAAGAGTAGTTTGATTCCGAGCTTGGTGCATAGTGTCTTCCAAAAGTAGCTAAGGAACTTGACGTCGCGGTCCGACACAATAGTCTTGGGCACTCAATGCAATCTCAAGATTTCCCTACAAAAGAGATTTACAACATGTGAAGCATCATCTATCTTGTTGCACGGAATGAAATGTGCCATCTTAGAGAAACGATCCACAACATCAAATACCAAATCTTTTCCATTTTGAGTTCTAGGCAAACCAAGCACAAAGTCCATACTAATATCTTTCCATGGGTGATATGGAATAGGAAGTAGCATATATAGATCATGGGATTGAGTTTTAGACTTAGCTTTTTGACATGTAGAGCATCGGTTGGTGTAGCGTGAGACGTCACAAAACATCTTGGCCCAAATGTAGTTGTTGGAGAGGTTACATACGTCTTGTTGCGTCCAAAGTGTACCATAAGTCCTTCGCCGTAAGCCTCTTGCAAAAGCAACAAACGAAGAGAAGACTCGGGTATACAAAGCTTGTTAGCTTGCATTAGATAATCATCTTTGATATAATATCGCTCCCGAGTTTGATGCGGAATAGCAAATGAAGCATCATGCGCATACAAGTCTTTAATGTGCTCAAATCCTATGACATTCAATTCAAGTTGGGTTACAAGCATGCATTTGCGTGAAAGAGCGTCCGTCACAACATTTTCCTTACCGTTGATGTACTTGATCACATAAGGAAATGACTCAATGAATTCACTTCATTTGGCATGTCGCTTATTCAGTTTCGTTTGACCCTTAAGGTATTTAAGCGTTTCATAATCCGTATGAAGAACAGATTCATGAGGACGAAGATAATGCTCCCAAATATGCAAGACTCACAAAAGCATACAACTCTTTGTCATAAATGGGATAGTTAAGTTGTGCTTCGTATTTCCCCCCGCTAAAGTATGCTATAGGGCGCTTCTCTTGCATCAACACGCCTCCTATGCCATTACCACTAGCGTAGCAATGCACTTCCAAAGTTTTCAAAGTTGGGTAAGGCAAGTAATGGAGCATGCGTAAGCAAGTTTTTAAGCTCATGGAATGCGGTGACTTGGGAAGGACCCCAAACAAATGGTGCATTCTTCTTACTTAATGCGTGCAATGGTGATGCAATAGTGCTAAAGTCCTTCACGAATTGACGATAGAAACCGGCTAGACCAAGAAAACTACGCACTTGTTGCAAATTGGTTTGTTGTGGCCAAGTTTTAATTGCGTCAATTTTAGACTCATCAACATGAACACCCTTAGAAGACACAACAAAGCCCAAGAAAACAAGCTTATCAACACCAAAGGTGCATTTTTCCATGTTTGCATAATGACGCTTGCTTCTAAGAACTTGCAAGACATCCCCAAGATGTATGACATGATCTTCAAGAGATTGACTAAACACAAGTATATCATCAAAGTACACCATAAACACATATGCCAATATATTTGTGAAAAACATAATGCATCACACGTATAAAAGTGCTAGGCGCTTTGGATAAGCCCATAGGCATGACTAACCATTCATACAAGCCAAATTTGGTTTTGAAAGCCGTTTTCCATTCATCACCCTCTTGAATGCGAATTTGATAGTAGCCACATTTAAGATCAATTTTTGAGAAAATGGTGGCTCCACTAAGTTCAGCCAGCATATCATCAAGGCATGGAATGGGGTGTCTATAACGAACGGTGGTAGCATTTATGGGACGGCAACCGGAACACATGCAATAACTACCATCTTTCTTAGGCACAAGAATAACCGGAGCAGCACATGGACTTAAGCTCTCGCGTACATACCCATTCTACTTGAGACGTTGGACTTGCCGTCGAATCTCTTTTGTCTCGTCGGGTTGACGCGGTATGGTGCCTTGTTCGGTAAAGGTGCGCCGGGAATGAGGTCAATGCGGTGTTCAATTCCGTAAGGTGGAGGGAGTCCGGGAGGTAGCTCATCTGGAAACACATCCTTGAATTCCTGCAACAAACGAGACAACACCAAAGGTAGATCCCGTGAAGTATTAGTCCTCACCGCTTCGTCTTTGCACACAAGTACAAAGTGAAGGACACTCGATGGGCTCTCACTCACATCCCACATGTCTCTTTTGGTGGCTTAAAGCACTAAGTTTTTCTCGCCGCTCATTGTGTAGGCACTCAATTTTGATTTGTGGCGGTCACTCTCTTTTGGGTGCTTCACTCGCTCACTATTCTCTCCACGATGGGTAGATGCTTGCTTGTCGGCGATCACTTGACTTGGCGACATGGGTCGTAGCGCGTACTCCTTGCCCTTCAGCTTGAAGCTATAGCGATTGGTTCGCCCGTTATGGATGACGCCGCGGTCGAATTGCCAAGGTCCTCCTAAGAGGAGATGGCACATGGACATAGGAACCACATCACAAATTTGCAAGTGAAACCAAGTAGACCAATAGCAATATGTGGCACATGGAAACACACACACGGATAGATAAATGGGGTCATGCAACCAGAAATGAGCTCAAAATGTGGATACCACGGAAAATGCTCTTGTTGCACAACTCTAGGGAGACGCTAGCACGATTGCTCAATAGGCGGAGTGGCGAAAGATAAGTGGTTCTATCACAACCAAGAAAGTTTCTATGAGTGAGCGACCCTTGATAAACGCCGATTGATACGTGTCAATGTCAAAGAGTCAATCTCCTTTACTCCTCCCGACAACTCAAGATGAGAAAATCCCTTCATCTAGGCGGGCGCCCATGCCTACTCAGGGAGCAACTTCTACCACGGCTGACACATTATCTCCCACAAAGACCAACGACCCAAACGAGGAAGCCAAATTATGGATCCAGGAAGGCTGCATCAGAAGGAAGAGTAGGTGTTGCTATGCCGTTGGCTGGGACTGAGAGAGAGAGAGGGGAGCATAGCCCCTATGATCCCGGTAAAGAGTTCCAACTCAGCTCTTCTCAGGTTCTTTCATTCTCTTCCATTCTTATGTTTATATATTAAAGTGTAGTTTTCTTACTGAAATATAATAATATTAATCACGTAACCAGCTCTGCTTTCGCGGTCTCAAAAGGAGAAGCCCCGAACGCTTGCAGTTGCTTTTTTCTCTTTATTCCTTCTAAGCGAGCCTCTAAAGACTCTACTCCTACTTTAAACTTAGAGTCCGATTCTTCCAGTCTGTCTCAGTAACCCACTGTTGTCAGGTCATTATAGGAACTCTTCTCTTCTTTTTCATGAGAACTCTTCTCTATAGGAACTCTTCTCTTCTTTTTCAGGAGAAGACCAGATCTTCTGGAGTACCCAAGTTCTCAGTAACCCACTGTTGTCAGGTCATTATAGGAACTCTTCTCTTCTTTTTCATGAGATACTTCTCACTGCACATAATACCAACAAGTGCAGCCATCATGTACCTTTTCTGCCTTTGCCTCCTTTGAGATTGCCATAGCATCAGAATCAGTTTCGGACTCTTCACTATGGCTGCCACTTGTGCTCATCTACATAGACACAAAAGATAACAAAGTAATATGTGCATGTCATGATCAACACGAGCGATAACAAAATAACATTGTTCAACAAGTCTCGAGTGACATAAGGTAAAGGGAAATATAGTTCAACAAGTGTCAAGTGACATAACATAAAGGGAAATATTGTTCAACAAGTCTCAAGTGACATAACGTCAAGGGAAATATTGTTCAACAAGTCTCAAGCGACATAACATAAAGGGAAATATAGTTCAACAAAACTCAAGCGACATAACATAAAGGAAGGAAATAACACTTTCATGATCACATGTCTAAAGTGTGATCCTAACACCTATTTCGATAGTCTTCATATTGTTAAAGAAGCAACGATTTTCAAACTTAGCAAACAACTTGGTTGCTGTGAAGTACTCATCAGTTCCTTCATCTGCTCCACATGCCACAAGTTGTTCCATTATCTTTTCAATTTCAAAGGCAATACTATTTTGTTTGAGTTCATTGCGGCATCCTCACTAATCAAGTGGTCAACCATGCGATTGAATACCTTTGAACAAGATTCTTTTTATTGGAGCTTCCATCTATCTTCCCAGGCTCCTTCTTTGCCTTTTTGGCTTGGGTAGTTTGCACTTCTTCCTCCTTGGTTTCGTCATCTTCAACATTGTGCACTTCAGCATGCTCACAACCTGGCATCATAGAACTTTCTATAGTAACATTGATATTCTACATGATACTCACCTGCTCCAAATTTTCAGACCACATTTATGTAACTGCAAGAAGTCCTTGCTTTCTGACTGAATAAATCTTTGACACTTATCAAAAAAATAAAATCTAGTGCAATACTAGCTAAAACACAGTTTGATCTTACGAACATGACTTCGCCGGCTTTTTTCCACCTGTCATCATTAGTGTTAGCTTTAGTTTTGATTAGTATTTGTACAGAAACAATCGAAGGATTACGTATAGGAAATGTGAGCACTAACTTCTCATATTGGACTCTTCATGTCTCTCTCGTCAATGTCACCCGTAGGATCACCCAACTTATCAACACCTTCGTCATCGGACATGTTGATAGGAGATGCTCCTCCACTAGCAAAGGAGGCATGCCAGACTTCTCTCTTAAATGCCTTACCCTGAGTAAACAAAGGAGGACAAAAACAAAATTGAGATGGATTACACTGATAGTTCTTGGCCAAATTATCACATAGAAAGGCAGATGCAAACCTTGGGTGGAGCTAGAAAAAGGAGGCAGACGGGCTGTAACGCATCTCCACTCTTCAGTAAGACTAACTGCAACGGAAGTTGGATAGTCGAGCTACCTTGCCATTATTCTTCTGCCACCTGACTCAGGAGGCATTGTATACCATGGGGTCGAACCATTGCAGCTGGCAGGACAACATCTGGGAAGGTGCTGGAGACCCATGGAACACTCACCAGTCAGTGCAGCCTCTGACTGAAAGACTCGGAAAAGGTCTCGGAGGATCTGCGTTGCGCGTAGAGTTTAGAAGGCACCCAACTCAGTTTCTGGAGCAGCAGTCCAATAAAGTTGGGCTGGCCGGGACACCAGGACCGCGTGGTGCAAAGCCCTCACTCACGGGGGCGTGGTGTGATCGGATGATCTGGAGCGTTAAATGAGCGGATCGAATGGTTCAGAGCCTCAAAACACTGTGAGAGGATGTAGTTGGCTTAGTTCTTAATTTAATCCTTACCGAGATTTTGTAAGAGTTTGTTTAGGCTAAATTTTTTATAGGTACATTATTAAAAGTGAAACAGGAGTATCGATTTGGATGCATATGCATCTAGATAAAAATTCAAGTTCATATTTTGTACTCACGCATCACATAGTGCACATTAAGTAATGCTGCATTCTTCAATTTACTGATATTATTGGGCCGTTTAACATGTGCTGGGCTTTACAATGTGACAGATTGCACGTAGGGATGAAGAAATGGCTCCTTACATCCCAGAATCGAAAAGGAACTATGTATTTGGTGGGATTTCTAGTGTTGCTGCTAATGCATCAATAAAGGTTTGTTCCGAATCACTGCTTATTCTTCTTGTTATAAGCCTGTACTGTCAAAGCAGATTCGAGATATCCTACTTACGGTTGTTCAATTATGAAAGGCACTCGCACTAATGAAGTCCATCAACCTGTTGGGAGTTCAACAAATATGCAGAAACTCGATAGCACTAGAACAGGTAGGACTTTCATTTGCAGTGATAGTTTTTGATAGATCAAGTAGATGGCCGATTCCGTAGTCACATGTGTAAATTATTTCTCTCTATGCAGGCACTTGCAGCCATACCTTCCATTGATAGTGAGGCAGTCCAACAGAGATTAGATCGTGTTCGGACATTCTATGAGCTACTAAACCTGCCTTTCGAGGTACACTAGTAATAATACCACGTACCCATAGTCGTGTTTTTTCTTTTTTTGCGAATATAGTCGTGTTTTTTCTTTGAAGCTTATCACCCTATTCCTCAATGTGCAGTCTTTGCTTGGGTTCGTTGCTGAACAGGAATATATTTTTTCTGCAAAAGAGTAAGCGTGTCGAATATTTTTCATTTACATTGTCATTGTTTTTGGTTAACCATATTCAGTTTGATGTTATTTTGTTTGTGTAGATACTTGAGCATACTAAAGGTCAATGTACCTGGTAGAGAGATACCAATGGATGCTGAACGCCGTATCTCACAGATTTTGAGTCATTAAGTTGAATTGGGCAAGATGATTTTAGCCATAACTGGTGGCAGATGTCTCACTGTATCTTTCTCGGCTATCTTTGTAGCTGTAGTTAATTTTGTTATTTCTGTTTGGTTTTTTTCTTTTGATGTCTACAGTGTAGGTAATGTGTTATTTGTTGTCTCATTCACTGTAAATT
Source organism: Triticum aestivum (assembly GCF_018294505.1). Taxonomy (NCBI): domain Eukaryota; kingdom Viridiplantae; phylum Streptophyta; class Magnoliopsida; order Poales; family Poaceae; genus Triticum; species Triticum aestivum. The sequence goes on along the minus strand of NC_057813.1, from coordinate 289,649,508 downwards.
TGTAGTGCTTTGACTGGAACGCTCATTCTTGATCGTTGTAAATGTGTAATCTTTTGGACGTAATTTTAATAAAATTCCCAGATTCATGTGTTCCGTTATTCAAATTGTTGCCGTCACATAGCACATGGTAAATAGTCACCACAAAAGGTGCCAATTGTGGCCACGAATTTAAGACCGAATGTGAGCCATGGGCTAGCAAATTGTGGCGAGCCATAGTTTCTAGTTTTAAAGAAAGACACTAAAAGGTACTCCCTCCATTAACAAATATAAGATATTTAGATATTTTAAATGGACTATATATTGACTGAAATGAGTGAATAGACAAACTAAAATGTGTATATACATTCAATTCTGAAAAAAGTGTATAACATTGTATATTTGTGAATGAAGGGAGTATCTTTTTTTTTTGCAGGCAATTTAGAGAGCTTTATTCATAAAAAACAGTCCTAGGACAGTATCATTGAGCCAACACTCAGTCACATTCAATGTGCAAGCACGCTTAGCACAAAGATGAGCTGGGATGTTTGCTGTCCTCATTACATGTTGAATTTCAAAAGGGGAAAAATCTCTAGCTAGCTCTTCAATTTCATCTAAAATAGGCGCCACAATCGAACGTGTATTGTGGCGAGTGTTCCAGAGTGACACTACCTCTAGACAATCAGTTTCCATTATCACATGCGTAGAACCCCTCTGTTTGGCAAACTTGACACCTTCATGTATAGCAATAGCTTCCATGATGAAAGGGTCCGAAATTTCCTGGATGAGGTTTGCACCATGCCGCAAGCAAAGAGGTATTTGTGCGAGCAACGCCCCCACCTCCTCCTCGGCCTTCTTCAAAGTTCAGTGCCTCATCCGTTGAGATCTTGATGATGCCTTGCTCCGGCGGTCGCCAGCCGTGGCCAGGTAATACCACCGGCTCCTTCCTTGGTAGCTCAAGGATTGCCATCACTTCTCTCGTACGTCTTGCTATAGTCACCGGATCAAGAGCTGCACCATCATGCTTCACCCGATTCCTAGAATGCCAAATGTTCCACATGATGGTGATAATGATGGGCCGATCTTTGTCCGTGATCCGCTGATCACATAAGATATCCCTCGCTCAACTGGTAGGGTTTAAACTTGGAGAGTAATCTAGAACCATGCCCTCGCTGCATCCCAAAAACCAGCAGCGTGCACACAATGAATCAACGCATGTTTCAGATCTTCTCCCATTGTATGACAGATTTTGCATCCATCAACCTCTGCTATATGTCGCCTCTTGAGTGTGGTCTCGTCAGGAAGGATTCCTCAGAGAACCCTCCACCAGAAAACACGCACTTTAGGAACAACATTGAGCTTCCACAGAGCCTTCCACATATGTTTTTCTTCATTTGAAGTTTCCGTAGCCGTTCCTTCGTCGAGAGCTGCACTCTCTTTCTGAGTCATAAGAATACGGTACGCTGATTTAACAGTGTATAAGCCTGATCGCTCAAACGCCCACGCAAGGGAGTCCGCACGCCCGTTCATGCTTAAAGGAATATTAAGAATTGCCTGTGCATCAGTTGCAATGAACGTGTCATGAACCAACGATTCATTCCATCTACCAATCTGTGGATCCAGTAAATCTGCAACTCTGTCAACAGTGGTGTTGGCTGGTCTCACCATCGGTTTCATGGAGCTCGTTCCTGGAATCCATTTATCGTCCCAAACTGAGATAGAAGTTCCATCCCCAACTCGTTTTATAAGACCAGCATCAAGTGTTTCTCTTCCTGCAATAATTGCCCGCCAAGTAGCCGACGCTGATCGGGGACATGTTGCTTGCATGAAGTCGGTGTCCAGGAAATATCTACCTTTCATCACTCTTGCACACAAGGAATCCGGCTTTGTCATAAAACGCCATCCGTGTTTTCCAAGTAGTGCAAGGTTAAACTGATGCAAATCTCGGAATCCCAGGCCGCCCTTGCATTTTGGTGTCGCAAGATTTTGCCAGGATACCCAGTGCATTGATTTCTTGTCAAGAGAGCTACTCCAAAAGTATTTTGCCATGGGGGTAGTCAAACTCTTACATACCTTCTTGGTGAAGAGGAAAGTACTCATCGGGTAGGTCTGAATTGCTTGCACAACTGATTTCAACAAGGTTTCTCTACCTGTGCAAGCAAGGAGCTTCTCAGACCACCCTTGTATTTTTCCTTTCGCCTTATCACTGATATACTCAAAGGTGTCGCTAGTGATCCTCCCCACCGCAGTGGGTAGACCCAAGTATCTCTCATTGAAGGCCTCTACCTGTATGTCCAAAACCCTTTTAAGGGTATTTTTCAGAGCACTCGGAGTGCTAGTACTAAAAAATATGGCACTTTTATCATGATTAACACTTTGTCCCGAGGCGGCCCCATAAACTTGAAGGATTGTCTTTAGGCGCATTGCACTGTCTTCATTTGCACTGATAAAGATTAAACTATCATCAGTAAACAAAAGATGGCTAACCCATGGGGCTTTATAGCTTACTCTGATCCCCCTGTCAATCCATCCCACGTTGTAAAATTTGAGTAGAGAGGAAAACCTTCCGCACAAAGCAGAAAAAGATATGGGGAAACCGGATCGCCTTGCCGAAGCCCTTTGGAAGGTGTAAAGTACGCAAGAGATCGCCATTTACTCTCACCAAAAATCTGACTGAAGTAACACACTTCACAATTAGCCTGACAAAGGCCATGTCATATCCCAACTTCAGCAGAACTGCCTCAAGATAACTCCATTCGACGCGATCGTAGGCCTTCATCATATCGAGTTTGACAGCACATGAGAAAATTTTCCCTTTCTTCCTTCGCCTCATCGTGTGAACAGTCTCATAAGCTACCAGAACATTATCAGTAATGAGATGTCCTGGTACAAATGCACTTTGTTCTTCACTGATTACCTCATCCATATCATCTCTCATTCGGTTTGCCACCGCCTTAGCTGCAATTTTGTATGGCACCTGACAGAGAGCAATCGGACGGTACTGTGTAATTTACTGAGGGTGTTGTACCTTAGGGATAAGTGTTATAGAAGTATCATTGAGCCCCGCCGATAATTCGCCTCCATTCAAAAAATCAAGCACAACCTGAGTCACATCATCGCCAACAAGTGCCCAGTGTCGCTGAAAGAACCCAGCTGTGTACCCGTCTACTCCAGGAGCCTTTGTAGGCGCCATCTGGAATAAAGCTTTCCGTACCTCTGCTGGTGTAAAAGGTTTCGTAAGTTCCCTATTCATCTCCTCAGAGATTTTGACAGGAACGTACTAAAGAAGCCCACTAGGATCAACCAATCCTTGGAAAGTATACAAATCTTGGTAGAAGGACTGCACTTCTACCTTATCTTCACTTTCATTCATGCAAAACGAGCCATCTGGACGCATTAGGCCCTGCATTTTGTTGATCCTTTTCCTTTGAGCTGCCTGAGCATGAAAATATCCTGTATTACGGTCGCCATCTCGTAGCCAAGGAATCCGCGAGCGCTGGCGGGCCCAGATCTCTTCTCGATGTAATGCTTCACGTAGCTTTTGGGCAATACTCCTTTCCTCGTCATTGGGGACACGTCCAACTGAACACGTCCGAAGTTTGTCCAAACGTTTCTGCAACTGACGAACTTTGCGAGTTAAACCCCCAAACTCCTTTACACCCCACGGTTCGAGTACCCCTTGAAGATGTTTCAGGGAATCAGCGAGGCGTTGTAGACTGGGGGAACGTGTTCGGCCTCTCCACATGTCGGCCACCATTCGATCAGTCAATGTGTGTTTGCCAAACATTTTCATACCTGAACTGTTTGGTTGACCTGGGTCCAATGGAGTGAGAAGCACGTATTTCAGCAACCACAAAACAGTGATCGGACTCAATCGAACTCAAATGTCTCACTCTGATGTGTTGGAACCTTTGCCGAAATTCCTCATTAGCAAACGCTCTATCGAGCCTTGCTTTTACATTAGCCTCTCGAGATTGCTGGTTGTCCCATGTATACGTTGTGCCGGACCAACCTAAATCCTGGAAGGCAATATCATCTATAACTTTTCGGAACGCTCTCATTTGTGCCTCTGGTCGAAGCGATCTGCTGAAATGCTCACAAGCGTACAACGTTTTGTTGAAGTCTCCCATGCAAAGCCATGCCTCATGCGGCAAGGCATGCAACGTACGCATAGAGAGCCAACTATTGTGTCTATCTGTTGCTCTAGGCGCTCCATAAAAACCGGTGAACCGCCACACCGGTGAGTTCATATCTTTATTCTACACCAAAACATCTATGTGAGAGGTGCTATAATTCCTCAGTTCAACTTTTACATCTTTTGACCAAAAAAGGCCAACTCCACCACTTAAACCAACACTATCAACCGCAAAGCATCCTCCAAGACCTAGAGTATGCTGCAGATCCTCCACTCTTTTACCTCTTATCTTCGTTTCCATAACAAAGACAAGAGAGGGACCTTCTAGCTTCACGATGCTGCGAAGCTCTCGAACTGCCTCGGGGTTCCCAAGCCCCCGGCAGTTCCAACTGATACAACTCATTGCGACTGGCAGGACCGCGTCGCGGTCTCTGACGAATTGTCAGGTGTGGGCTTCTTCTTCTTAGGATCTCGCTCACGCTCAGTATCATCCTCCTTAGTCCCTTCTGGATCTTGATGCTGTCCCTCATGCGCTGAATCAGTGAGCATTAGCGTGTTTTTTGGCTTATATACTTGAGCTGGAGCGTCCTTTCTTTTGTTCTGAGATCTCCTGTTATTGTTCTTGACCGACGACGTAGCTTCCTGTTCAGCATCCTTCTTGGAGGTGAAATTCTTCGACCCCTGCTTGTTACTGGACTCAGAGTACTGGCTCCTCGATGAATTTTCACTCGCCGCCGGCTTCTTGTACTCCTCGGGCGCCCATAAAGACGAACCAAAGGGTAGATCCCCCTTGGCGTCCCTCGTCCCTGGAGTTGGACAGTATAGCTTCGAGTGTCCTAGACGGCCACACGAGAAACAAAAATATGGAATTTGTTCATATTGGATGTCATAAGGATCCACCTTCTTTCTTCTGGCTGAGTCAATCAAAATCCACCTCCGCAGAGGCTTGTCCACATCTATGGTGACCCTGGCCCTGAGATATCCTCCAACATGATCAAAACTGGCTGTCCTTACCTGATTATCAATTTGTTTGGCAATCGGAACAGCCCATGCATCGTCCCTTAAGTTGTAAGGGAGGTTCATAACCCTAGCCCACACCTGCAGCCGGTTAAATTTCACTTCATCTGGTCTCATAATTATAAAAGAAAAGAGTAGTAGGTCAAACGTGTATTTGTGAATGAAGAGAGTATTCGATGACTCTGAAGGAAAATAATAATAGGTACAATTGAAAGGCTACAAGTCTCAGATGACTAGTTAAACATAAATCTTTACCTAATAATAAAGCAAATTGGGTTTCTGGTTGTCCGTCATACATTTTATAAAAACACCTCTCTATTTTCCGTAAATAAATTTGTGGTACACGTTTAAGTCACTTTGAAACCCTTTTTTTGCATTTTCTTGGAAAACCTCTGATGTTTTAGGTAATCAACCTGCTGTCCATATTTAAATCAATCGAGTCGTTTTTCTATTCCGTTCTAACATAAAACCTTCTAACTTTTCGGTTAATCAATCTGCAGTTTATCTAAAACAAAATTATCAATACCTTTTAAACCGTAACTCTGATTTTAACATGTTATATATGAAACTTGATTAGAAAATTGTGTAGAATATAAATATGATGCTATTTCTAGTTGTTAAATATTTCTAAAACCTTCTAACTTTTCGGTTAATTAATCTGCAGTTTATCTAAAACAAAATTATCAATATCTTTTAAACCGTAACTCCGATTTTAACATGTTATATATGAAACTTGATTAGAAAATTGTGTAGAATCTAAATATGATGCTATTTCTAGTTGTTAAATATTTTTAAAATATTATTTTGGTGTGAACTTAATATATAATGTATGGTTCGTTTTTCTTTCTTACTGATAGAGAGGAAATATTATATAGATAACCATGCATGCACACATGTGAGAAACCTCGCGGGGAAAAAGAACATATTTCTCATTTTATTTCGAGCGAGTGTGCGAGAGAGAGACGCCTTAGAACTGACCGCATTCAAACACGCTTTCGTTGTGTCAGCACTGAGACCACCATCAACAACACAAATGTGATGCCATGTGAAAAATAAAGGACGTGAACACATTAGGGTCTTCAGTCATGGCTATTGGGTTAAGAACGTGTGTTATTTACTCTCCCGTTGCAACGCACGAGCTCTTTTGCTAGTAATAATAAAGCACAGAGTGTTTCTGGTCATCCGTCACACACTTTTTGCAAAAAAAACCCTTTATTTTTTGTAAATTAACCTGCAGTACACCTTTAAGTGACAACCGAGTCATTTTTTGCATTTTCTTAGAAACCCCCCCTGACGTTTCAGGTAATCAACCCGCCGTCCATATTTAAGTCAGCTGAATCGTTTTTTTTATTTCAACAGAAAACCCCCCAACTTTTTAGTTACTCAATGCACAGTTTATCTAAAATAAAATTATCCATATCTTTTAAACCGTAACTCCGATTTTAATATGTTATATATGAAATTTGATTAGAAAAATATGGAGAATCTAAATATGGTGTTATTTTCAGCTATTGAATATTTCTAAAATATTTTTTGGTGCAAACTTAATCTATAGTGCACGGTCCGGGTTTTTTTTGTACCAGCGACAATCCGAATTTGAAAAAACCTCGCGTGGAAAAACAACATATTTCTCATCTTATTCCGAGCAACTGTGCGTGCGCACGCGAGAGAGGGATGCGTTAGGTCTAACCACATTCGAACGCGTTTTCGTTGTGTGAGCACTAAGGCCACCGTTGGCAACATAAATATGATGCCATATGAAAATAAAGGACGTGGACCTATTAGGATCTTGAGTAATGGTTATTGGGTTATGGGCGTGTGTGTTATTTTCTCTCCCATTGCAACGCACGGGCTCTTTTGCTAGTTACATAAAAAAATCATATTGGTTAAGTCTCAATACAATGAAAAGACAAGAAGGCATAAACAACCAGCTAAAATTAAATTACATACACAAATCATATTGATTGTCTTTTCTGCTGAACATGGAGCAAGGGAAGGACACGCCTACAAAAGTTCTTGTCATACTAGTCTTTGAATAAACATGATCTAGTAAATGATGAAGTATTGTTAGTTTGGGGCATCACCCCATTTAGCGTACACTTGCAATCTTGAAATAGGACCATGTTTTCGAACAAATCGAAAGAGGAGATCGAAGCTGTTGTACCAAAAGACAATCAACTGCCTCCTTAATTGAAGTACGAACTACCAATATCCAGAGATAACCTTCGTTGCTTATACGTTGTTGAGGTAAGTAGTGGTCAGAGAGACCTTATTCTAATGCATCATTGTTTGCCACCACCTCATCGATGCCGCTATAAACCAAAACCTAAGGGAAACAATGACCTACTAGAACTAAGACAAACGGAAGGGACAAATCCCCACTAGACTAGCAGCCAACAAGGACGCCAGATGGGAGAAAGGAGGGATATCGAGGCGCGGTGATGAGAAAACCTTAGTGGGAGCTAGGGTAGGGGCTGGCTACGTGTTTCTAGGGGAGAACGAGGACAATGTGCGAGTCATGATTTTTTATAGTGAACCAAACATATGTTAAGAAACCATCCTAAATTCGTAGGGTCCCTATGGATGAGCATCTTGCTGTAAATGCATTTTTTTACGATTAAGGATAATTTATCACATATTATGTTGGTAATTCGTCATGTTTAACTAATGTTGGCTACCTCTAAAAGTTTGGCACATTGATGCGAGGAAGGTACTTTTAGATCTATTTGGGTTCAGATTTGCCTGAACAAAGAGTCATATTAGGTACAAGTACCAAATAATTAGTGTGTTCTTGTAGAATCATGTTCCAGGGAGGGGGGTTGTTATGTGACATGTGTTTTCTAAATACTGTTAGAGTTATATTGATAATGCCCTTTGACATTTCACATTGTAGTCTTGTGGCATCCCACCTGTACATGTATAAATGATGGCTTTGGCTCCCTGTAATATGGGAAACCCTTCCTATCAGTATAATGATCTTTGAATTCTTGTTAGACGCCTTCATGGTCGTAGATGCAAGCGCTTCCATCCACCGACACATGTTTCCCATACTCAGAGACCTGCTAACCAACTGCACCTCTTCATTCATTATCATGGAACCTTAACCACCTATTGACGACTTCCGTACACCAATCTCCTCAACGGTATCGCGCTCTATCCGCGAAGCACCAAAAACTCCACCGCCCTCATATCTGATCTCGTTGTGCCACTAGTCGCTTTGGCCACAACGAGATCATCATGCACCCTCATCCCATGGCGACATGGAGGAGACGCTCTGCAGAAGTCGCATCCGAAGCGACGAAGCCCACGCAAGAGGACGTCAGGCGCATAAGATCTCTGCCGGCTTATCCCACCACTGTGCTCCATCTCCCTCGGCTTGCTGCTCGACGATGACCACATTCGATTCTTTTTTGTTGCGCTCACGCCTTGGTTCTAACGACCATTGCTTCGATATTGTCAGCATGCTGCATCGATCCCTCTTCTTCCCTTTGCCAACGTGGTTGGTGGTGGCACCCGGGTTGCATTGTTGTCGCTATGGTCCAGCGGACGCGTCTTTGGCCGAAGTCTTATGCTACCCGATAACCGTGTAACTCTCCAACTCTTTCTCTTCGATGGGAATGTACCTGAATAGATTTCCAATATTTTGGAAGCATATATTTAACCATGCATTCACATCAGAAATACATGTAATTGTTTCTCGAAACATATTTTTAGTTTTCTGGAAGAATGTTTTGACTGTGTTTGAAATTGCTTCTTCCCACATGTAAACACTTCACTTTTTTTTTCAATAGTGTATCCGTCCTTGCTCTATTTTTGCTTCTTACGCATAAGAACGATGCTTCTATTATCTACTCCCTCCATCGGAAAATAAGTGTCGTTTATTTGGTACAACTTTGTACTAAAGTTGTACTAGATCAAAGACGATTATTTTGGGACAGAGGGAGTATTACACAATAGCCAAATGATGCAACACATCTAAACTTGAACAAAAGTTTCTATTGGGTACTGCTCATGCTTTAACATTAGTGCAATATGCTTCATACATAGCCAAATAAAGCTTCCATTACTCATGCTTCCAACCTTAGCGCAGTATGCATCAAATATTCCATATCACCTATGTCTGGGTTTTGCTTTGAACATTGAAGGAATGAACCATGAGTAATTTCGGGGGTAGTTTGTTTACGGGAGCAAATTTCGAAGTTAGCGCAGAGCACTAACCGTGAATAATTTTTGGGATAGTTAAGGGGTGTCATCAAAGGAGTATTTCTTACCAATAAAGTGGAAACTTACACATAGCGGCGCCATCCTACGCTCTCCTATCCAACGGCATGGTAGAGCAATGGTTTGATGGAAGCACAGGGATCAGTAGTCTGGTCGCTATTGGTTTCCTTGAGACTACTACTACAAAGCGTTTCCCCTATAATGTTAAAGGGAGCCGCTAGAAATCAGACTATTGGTCCCTTGCATCTCATCAGACCAGTGCATGACTGTAGGATGAGAAGTATCAACGCCGTCAGATTTGATAGTACGAACCCCACGTTTGGTGTGTTGGATTGCTTAATTAATGGATGCTTTCCATTAGTTAGGGGATTTATGCATTAATCACATCTAATTATTTACGGAATAATAATTGTGATTTGCTTCTAGGAAACAAAATAAATTTTAATTTTTTTCAGATGCATTTCTGTGCAATGCGATGTGCTTCCAATAAACACATACAAAAATATATATTTTCGTAGATGCATTTTTTCATGGCAAGTTTTTTTCTTTGAGAACTTTTTCATGGCAATTTTGCATAGAAGCATCACTTTTTGTCAATGGAAGCACGCTTTCAGGTTGCAAACATATTATTCAATCATAGAAGCATTACTTTTATTGATGGAAGCACCCATTCACGTTGCGATGGAAACATATCATTCAACCATGCGATAGAAATCTTTTTATTTTGTATCCATAGAAGCATTATTTCTATGACGTGGAAGAATTTTTTTAGTTGCTTTGGAAACATTAGTTGGTGTACCAAAAATAATATTCATATTTGATAGAAACATTTGCTTCGCCAATGGAATCGTCTGTGGAAACACAAAACATAAATATAGAGGGCCTCGAAATTCATGTGATACAAATCATAAACAATTCTTTTTACAACAACAACAACACTAATTTCAGTTATGCATAGTGAGCTTCGATGTACATTTTCAATTAGCTGATCATACGAAACCTCCGCACCATCACAAGTTTTTCTTCAACAAGATAGCCTCCGATAAGAAGTGATACTTGGTCCAGCACACTCAACACTATTAGCATTATGTTGGAAATAAAGACTCGACTGAATCATGTGGGAAAAATATATGTACATGGAAAACACGAGAAAGAAATAATGAAGCTAACCTCAGTAGTGGTTGAAACAAAAAAGATTGCCGCAAGAAGCAACATGCATGTACAATAGTATGACTAAAATAAGACTCACATGTATTGGTTCAAGCACTCACTTGCTCGAACCAATATATCTAGACAACAACAGAAGCCCACATTAACAATGCCTGAAGCCGAGATTCACTACCATGGAAACATTTATAAGTAAACTTTAGAAGCATCTTGTATACTTATAATGGAAACATAAATGAGATTCAATGAAGCATACATTGGTAGTGGTTCATACAAAAAGTTGTTGCAAGAAAAATGTATGAACAATAATATTATTAAAAGATGCAACATTGTTGTGTCTATAGCACAAACTGATATTGGTTGAAGCAGCCAAGGGGTGATTCAGAAGCATAATTTGCAGGGACCATGAAAATATGATATATATATATAGCGCTGCTAAACTAAGCCTGAGCGCAAATTTCTTTATCTTACGCGCCGGCCATAGCGTGCGCTTAATTAAGCCAACCACCACTCCACCCGTCCCGCATGGAGCCATGCATGTTTGAACGTAAAAGTGGAACACTTAGTAGTAAGGGCATTACTACAAAGCATATTTACCTGAAATCAAACGTAAATCCATGATGATATTGTGGTAATGGTTCATATGGGATGCAGTAACACAAATAGTAGTAATGAAATCAATGGCTGGGTCAGATGTTCCTACGAATTGCTAGTAAACCTATGAGAAGGTAGTGGTAATTCAATTACTACCTAGCTAGTAGCAAATAGATTTGTTCGGTTAGGTAGTAAACCTACAATAGGTAGTAGTAATGCGATTACTATCTAGCTAGGAGATACTAATAGTAATTGGTTTGTTTCAAGTGGCAACACAATTACCATTCAATACTTATATTTAGACAATGTGAGGTAACTAGATTACCGGAACAATTAATTCGAGATACATGTACTTTTAATTCGAGACTACATAGTAGTAATACTAGCATGCAGCTATATTACTACATTTAGTAGGAAGTTTACTAGGTAAATTAAACGCGAAGGGGCTTGTGCATGCGCAAGTAAGGATTTTAATGTTGTTACTATGTTCACCATGAATTTTACTAGCAGAATGTGAGGGAGCGCACATGTGCATGCTGATGGTAACCATTTTAATCCCGTTACCATTTTTACCATTGAGTTTACTAGCAAGTGGAGGGAGTACCTGGCCAGGCGAACCGTAGTTGCATATTGATGGTAATAATTTAATTGTGTTACTATTTTTACATGGACTTTTACTAGCAAGTGGAGGGAAGTCACTGGTTTGATCAGTTTAGCGGGTGCACGACTTGGCCGGAGCGTAGGATTAGCATTCTGCGCGCACGCTCACTTTAGCGCCACCGTGTATATATACTAGGATATGGTACTATATATACTATTTTATTATTTTAAATATGTTCGTATACTATATCTAAGATACTTCAAAACAAGTTACATGAAAAAATTGCATATGAGCCCATAGTTTTTGTTATATTTGTGAAATACGTACATATTTGTACGTAAAAAAGAGCATACTCAAAAAATGGTACATAGTACCTAAAAATTTGTATATATACTACCTAATCATTGTTATATACTACATACTACACGTACATACTCTCGGTTTCGACATATACTACATACAACATACAAAACGCAAGTGGTGGTAACTACCACTGCTTGTAGCAAACATTTGTCTTATATATATATATATATATATATATATATATATATATATATATATATATATATATATATATATATATATATGATTCATCTTTAATGGAATCATAGAGCATTGAAAATGGAAGCATATTTTCTAGCCCAAAAAACATAGCTCATTGAAAAAGAAGAATGGAAGGAGAGCTCGAGGAACAGAACAAGTGTTATTTGGAAGCATGGAATTTTGAAATTAGAACATATCAATATGAAGCATGAAAAGGGTGCTCCGGATAAGGAATTATTGGGTACGATGCATGTTGATGTAGGGTAGAACCCTAGATGCCCGATCTTTCATGATTGGAGGGGATCCTACGAAGAACACAAAGAGCACGAAGAACACGGGGAGAAATCACGAGGGGAAACACGAGAGAATCACTCAAACCAACAAGATTCGATTACACATGTGCTAGATCCTCGAAACACAAAGAGATACACGATCCGAATCCAACAAGGGACGATACAAGTGGCGGTAGTTCTTCTCCGTGAGGAGGTCTTGAGAGGGTCTTCCCGTAAAGGGGTCTTGAATCCTCTTGGGGGATCTTCTCCGAAGAGGTCGTGAACTCCGATGGAGAAGTATCCAAGTGGATGAGCAAAGCTCTCACACAAATATGAGCTAATCCTTTGCTGACCCTAACTAGGAGGAGGGGGAGGTCTATTTATAGTCTAAGTGCAAAAGGGGGCGGAATTAAAGGGTACATGGGCCTCGGGCCCAAAACTCCGCACACACAGGCAGCGAACGCCCGGTCCTTACCGGTCATCCGGTGGCTAGCGAGGGTCCGGACGTCCGGTAGGGCTCGGACTTCCACTAATTTCGTTCTGTTGAAGTGGTACCGGACGTCCGGAGACGGCCGGTAGTCCGGTCGCCGGTCGTCCGGTCTCGTCGGATTTCTGCTGATATGGCTCGGGTGTGGTGGTGCCGGTCGTCCGGTGGCGGCCGGACGTCCGCTCGCTGGGAGGTGTGGTCGGTCGTCCGGTCCTGGAGGGACGTCCGCTCGCCGTAGCTGGCGATGGCTGGGACTTGGGCCGGCCGGGTCTTCAGGCGCCGGACGTCCGGTCCCAACCAGTCGTCCGGTGGCTTGAGCTTCAGGCGCCAGAGATCCGGTCCCGATCGGTCATCCGGTGGTTGGAGCTTCTTCTCTAGCTCTTCTTCTTGCCCCTCATACTCGGTGTCCTCGCCGTCTTGTCCATTGGATGTAGCTGTTCCGTGGCCTTCCTCCAAGTACTTGATCACACATAGTATCTCCGCTTGAGGTAGTAGCCATGTCTCATGTGTAAAGAGTGGTAGTTCGGAGAGGAGCGAGTTCACCTTATCTTCGATAGCCTTTGTTCGAGCTCTTGTCATTGGTCCAATTGGTGTCGTAGGAGATGTAGATGCGTCCATGGGGATGATCGTGGGATGCTCCGCATCATCTCCCCCCTCCCTTGGGAAAGGTCCGACCTCGGATCAAAAACTTCATCACCATGGTAGGGAGAGAGGTCCGTGACATTGAAGATGTTGCTCACGTTGTACTTGTTGCGTGGGAGGTCGATCTTGTAAGCGTTGTTGTTGTAGCGTGCTAGCACCTTGTAGGGTGCATCGGATCGTGGTAGAAGTTTGGACTTGCGTTCTTTGGGGAAGCGTTCCTTGCAAAGGTGTAGCCACACGAGATCTCCAATGCTGAATATCATGGGTTGCTTGTTGATGTTGAGCTTGGTGTTCGATGGTGTGCCTTGTATCTTCATGCATCTTCTTGAGGTAGCTTGCTTGTGCACTCGCGTCCATGTTGATGTGCTCTTGCAGTGGAATAGGAAGAATGTCCAATGGGGACAACGAGTTGAAACCGTAGACGACTTCAAAGGGGGACTTGCCGGTAGTCGAATGTCTTGCGCGGTTGTAGGCGTACTCGGTGATGGGTAGGCACTCCTCCCGCTCCTTGATGTTCCTCTTGATCAACACGTGTAGTAGAGTGGAGAGTGTCCGGTTCGTCACCTCCGTTTGGCCGTCGGTTTGAGGATGGTATGCCGAACAGAACAAGAGCTTGATTCCGAGCTTGGCACATAGAGTCTTCCAAAAGTAAATCAAGAACTTGACGTCGCGGCCCGAGACAATCGTCTTTGGCACTCCATGGAGGCGCAAGATTTCCCTACAAAAAAGATTTGCAATATGTGAAGCATCGCCTATCTTGTTGCACGGGATAAAATGTGCCATCTTAGAGAATCGGTCCACAACAACAAATACGGAATCCTTTCCAGGCAAACCAAGTACAAAGTCCATGCTAATGTCTTCCCAAGGTTGATATGGAATAGGAAGTGCATGTAAAGACCGTGGGATTGAGCATTTGACTTAGCTTTGCGACATGTCGAACATCGGTTGGTGAAGCGTGAGACGTCGCAGAACATCTTGGGCCAAAAATAGTTCTTGAAGAGTGTAGCGAATGTCTTGTCGCGTCCAAAGTGTCCCATTAGTCCACCTCCATGAGCCTCTTGCGAAAGGAGCAAATGAAGAGAAGACTCGGGAATGAAAAGTTTGTTAGCTCTCATAAGGTAATCATCCATGATGTAATAGCGTTCCCAAGATGTATGTGTCAAACACTTGGCAAAAGGAATAGCAAAAGTAGGATCATGCGCATACAAGTCTTTAATGTGCTCAAAACCAATGACATTCAATTCAAGTTTGGTGACGAGCATGCACATGCGGGAAAGAGCATCTGCTACGACATTTTCCTTACCTTTGATGTACTTGATGACGTAAGGAAATGACTCAATGAATTCAATCCACTTAGCATGACGCTTGTTCAACTTAGTTTGACCCTTTAGGTACATGAGCGTTTCATGATCGGTATGGATGAAAAATTCATGAGGGCGAAGATAATGTTCCCATTCAAGCAAAACTCGCACTAAAGCATATAACTCTTTGTCATAGATGGGATAATTGAGTTGCGCTCCGAAAAGTTTCTCACTAAAGTATGCTATGGGGCGATTCTCTTGCGTTAACACACCTCCTATGCCATTACCACTAGCATCACAATGAATTTCAAAAGGTTTGACAAAGTTGGGTAATGGAAGCACGTGAGCATGAGTAAGCAAATTCTTAAGTTCATTAAATGCGGTATCTTGGGATGGTCCCAAACAAATGGCGCATTTTTCTTACTCAAAGCATTCAAAGATGAAGCAATGGTGCTAAAATCCTTCACAAATCTACGATTGAAACTGGCTAAACTAAGAAAACTACACACTTGTTGCAAGTTGGTTGGTTGGGGCCAAGTTTTAATAGCATTGATCTTTGATTCATCTACATGAACACCCTTAGAAGACACAACGAAACCCAAGAAAACAAGCTTATCAACACCAAAAAGGCATTTGTCCATCTTAGCATAAAGGTGCTCTTTCCTAAGGGTTTGCAACACGGTTCTAAGATGGGTGACATGATCTTTGAGGGATTTGCTAAAGACAAGAATATCATCAAAATAGACCACAACAAATACACCAATATAGGGTCGAAGAAAAAAATGCATGACTCGCATGAAAGTACCGGGTTCTTCGGATAAACCCATTGGCATAACTAGCCATTCATATAAGTCAAATTTGGTCTTAAATGCGGTTTTCCATTCATCACCTTCTTGGATGCGTATTTGATAGTAGCCACTTTTAAGATCAATTTAGAGAAAATTACGGCTCCGCTAAGTTCATCTAGCATATCATCTAGGCGTGGAATGGGGTAATGATAATGCACGGTGATAACATTGATGGGACGACAATCGTAACACATGCGATAAGTACCATCTTTCTTGGGAATAAGAATTACCAGGATGTCACAAGGGCTCAAGCTTTCACGTACATGACCGTTGTCGATCAGTTGTTGTACTTGCCGTTGGATCTCCTTAGTTTCCTTGGGGTTGATGCGGTAGGGAGCCTTGTTAGGTAGAGGTGCTCCGGGTATGAGGTCGATGCGGTGTTCTATGCCGCGAAGAGGTGGTAATCCCGTAGGTAGCTCATCGGGGAAAACGTCTAGGAATTCTTGCAAGAGAGAAGACAACACTAAAGGTAGATTGTGATAAGTGTTAGTTTTTGGTGCCTCGTCCTTGTACAAAAGGACATAGTGCATAACACTTAACGGGTTCTCACACACTTCTCTCATCTCACTTTTGGTGGCAAACAAAACTAAGTTCTTCTTGTCGCTCATCGTGGAGGCACTCGATTTTGGTTTGTGGCGCTCACTCTCTTCGTGGTGGTTCGCTCTCTCACTATTCTCTCCATGATGGGTGGCTTGCTTGTCGGTGATCACTTGTCTTGGAGACATAGGTCGTAACACGTACTCCTTTCCTTTCATCTTGAAGCTATAGTGATTGGTACGCCTGCTGCGGATGACGCCTTGGTCAAATTGCCATGGTCGACCAAGAAGAAGGTGGAAAATGGACATCGGGACGACATCACACACCAAAGTGTCTTCATATGCTCCGATTTTGAAGGAAACTTTCACCGTATGCTCGACTTGGATAGTGCCGGAATCGCTTAGTCATTGAACCTTGTAGGGGTGCAGGTGCTTCATCTTGACCAATTGGAGCTTGGAGTATAGTTCTTCACTTGCCAAGTTATGACAACTCCCTCCATCGATGATGACCTTGACGGATCTTCCATTGATGCCGGCCTTGGTGTGGAACATATGGCATCTTTGGTCTTCGTATTTTTGATGTTGAAGAGTCAAGACCTTGGAGATAATGAGAGCAGGGCTCGAATCCTCATCACAAAAGACTTTATCATCTTCATCTTCATTCACGCACCGGTGCATGGCCACTTGCTCAAGGGCTTCCATCTCCTCTTCAATCATGGGGTCATATGTTCTGTCGTCATTGAGGATCATGGTGCGCTTGTTGGTAGACATAAAGGACTTGTGGCCTCGGCCGCCGCATGTGAAGCACTTGATGGAACTTGTCTTGACGGTCTCATTAGTTGGAGTAGATGATGAATCTCACGGCTTGAAGGTGCTTGTAGTAGGAGGACGACTTGAGGTTGTCGAAGTTTTCTTGTAACTTGACCTGTCGCCGTTGCTTGTCGATGGCTTGGTTGAGGTAGAAGGTGTTGGAGTCGTTGAAGCTTGGTTGTTGGAGAAGCCGTAGCTCTTGGAAGAGTACTTGGTTTACTTGAAGTGATCTTGCACTTGACGTTCCGCTTTGGTAGCTTGATGCACTAACTCATGAGGTTGGAGTATGGTTGGAAGTCGGCAATCTTCTTGATGGGATGATTGAGGCCATTCAAGAAATGGGCCATAGTTTGCTCATCATCTTCTGTGACATTGGCTCTTATCATGGCAATCTCCATTTCCTTGTAGTATTCTTCAATGCTCTTTGTTCCTTGCTTGAGTATTTGCAGTTTCTTGAAGAGGTCGCGGTTGTAGTATGTTGGCACAAAGCATGCTCGCATGACATCCTTCATTTGATCCCATGTGGTGATTGGTGGTTCACCTCTTGCTTCTCAGCGCTCAAGGACTTGTTCCCACCATATGAGCAGATAGTCTTGGAACTCAAGGGATGCCATGGCGATCTTCTTCTCTTCCTCATAGTTGTGCAAACGAAAGATCTTGTCGACCTTCAATGCCCATGGAAGGTACTCTTTGGAATCATTGCTTTCATTGAACTTGGGCATGGTGAACTTGAGCTTGCCGTAGCGTTGCTCTTAATTGTGTTGGGGTCGGGGATGATGATGATGCCCATGTCATGGATGATTGTCAACCTCATGTTGCTCTTGGCGTGGATGATTTCCATATTCATCATGCTCTTGGTGAACTTGAGGTTCTTGTCGAGCTTGTGGAGGAGCTTGTCGAGCTTGTGGAGGAGCTTGAGGAACTTGATGATGCACACGTGATTGATCAATCCTCTCTTGAACTTCCTTGTGAAGCGCTTCTTGTTGCTCATGCGTTTGACCGTTGCGGTCAGCGATGGAGCGACTTGTGTCATGGAGGGCACGTTGCACCTCAATTGCTTGGGCTTCATGCCGTAGTTGTTGTTGACGGAGTGCTTCGGCATCTTGCTCTTCTTGGTGTTGGCGCGCACGTTCTTCCTCTTCTTGTTGCCATTGGCGTTGGCTTTCTTGTGCTTGTGTTAAGGTAGCTTGGTTTTGGCGATGACGATGTGCTTGCTCGTCGAATTGCTCTTGTGGATGCTTGTCGTGAAGTGGATTGCGGTTTGTTTGATGGTCTTGGCGCGTGGCTCGACATAGAGTGTTAGATGTCAGTGTACTTGAGCCAAAGAGGGTGGCGTCGGAGTGTCGACTCGAGCGGCTCCGTCTTGAGTAGGACGAAGTGGTAGAAGAGCAGTTTACCAACAAGGCACGAATCTCGTCCATTCTTGCATCGTTCTCTTGTTTGTGTGCATAGAGCTTGTTGTCGAAGTAGTCTCTTGTTCGTTGCTCGGAGAGTCGCAAGTCGGTGGCGAGGTTGTCGATGCGGTCACTCATTGCTTGTTGTTCTTGATGCAAAGCTCTTTGTGCACCGAGAGGTGGCTCTTGGTGACATAGGATGACATGTCGTCGTCTTGCTCGATGAAGAGTGGTTTGGTAGAAGAACTTGGCCTATCCATCATTCCAAGCAAATATGTGAGTGGGAGAAAGAGAAGAACTTATACCAAATGTACCTTGACCGATGTTGAAGATGGATCAATGATCACTCAAACGTGGAACAAGGAAATAACACAATTGGTACTGATTCTTGTCGGTTCTCACACCTACACAAGTAAAAGCTTATTGTGGAGCTCGGTTAGGATGGTGGCACAAAATTTGATGCAATGTTAGTGAGCCTCAATAATGTTGGAAAAAATTCACAAAAATTCACAAATGCAACAAGTAGATCAATAGCAAGATATGGTAAACGTAAACACACACGCAAATAGATAAGTGGGGTCGTGCAACCAAGAAATGAGCCAAAATGTGGAATCCACGAAAATGCTCTTGTTGCACAACACTAGAGAGACGCTAGCACGATTGCACAATAGGCGGAATACGAAACTTGTGCACAACCTACTAAGCAAAAATGTAATGACTTCTATCCCAAGTATGCTATATGTATGGTATTCCGGTGATATGATCCAAGATGAGCGAGTATGATAATCTTAATGTTGTATGATGCTACGGTTCTTGCTTAAAAGCTCTTTGCTTATCTTTCCCTTTTGCTTAAAAGCTTGTTTGGCTCTTTCTCTTTTGAGCTATTTTCTCATGCAAAACTTCACGAACCAAGATAAAAATTGTGTATATGCGATGAAAACCTTGTGACACAAGAGATGATACCAAGATATGCACCACGATGATATGGTATGTATGCTATGGGAAGTATGATCACTAATGTGCACAAGTCACGTTGCCGGCAATACTCAGAGGCTAGTCTCGATGGGTAAGCGACGCAAAAGTAAGGCTATGGGTTTATCAATGCAATGACAAGGAGTAGACAAAGATGTCGTTGAGGTTACCGTCCTTGCTTACAGTTGAAGGTGTCAAAGTTGTCGAACGGTTGTTGTCGATGACGAGTCCGCGGTGAAGATGAGCATTGGTGATGTTGATGTTGAACCGTACCTATATAGCCAAAACACAATAGGACACGAGAACCACCACTCAAATTCTCAAAAGAAAACGTGTCAAAATTGTTGGAGTTGATAGCGGGTAAGCGATGGTGGTGCTTGCGGAAAGCGGTGGTGGGATCGGAGTGCGTATGCAGAGGTGAAGGTGGAGAGGTAGTGGTGGCCGAACAAATTTTTTTTAGTTTCGTCAGGAAACAGTGGACGTCCGGTGGTGGAGCGGTTGTCCGGTCGTTGGACGTCCGGTAGCTAGCATATGTCCGGTGCCTGGGCGATTTCGGGCACGGGATGAACAGCTAGGGTTCGTGGTGGAGGTGGCAAAATTGGTCAAATTCGAGCGATTTTGTGAATGGAAAAGGGGGAGATGACGGGGAAAGCTAGATCCACACATGGCAAAGCAAATCCATGGATGAAATCCAACAAAACTTCACACCAACAAATCACAAAAAAATTTTGGGGCTATTTTTTGTGGGGATTTTCGAAATTGGGGAAGAATACAACAAAATCAAGCTAGAAAACAAGGGGTAGGGGCTCCAAATACGTGATCAACGTGGCTCATGATAACAAGATGATGTACGGTTTAACCCTAGATGCCCAATCTTTCACGATTGGAGGGAATCTAAGAAGAACACGAGGAGAAATCACGAGGGGAAACATGAGAGAATCACTCAAACCAACAAGATTCAATTACACATGTGCTAGATCCTCGAAACACAAAGAGATACACGATCTGAATCCAACAAGGGGCGATACAAGTGGGGGTAGTTCTTCTTCGTGAGTAGGTCTTGAGGGGGTCTTCCCGTAAAGGGGTCTTGAATCCACTTGGGGGATCTTCTCCGAAGAGGCCGTGAACTTCGGTCGTTCGGTGGCTGGAGCTTCTTCTCTAGCTCTTCTTCTTGCGCCTCATAGTCGGTGTCCTTGCCGTCTTGTCCATTGGATGTAGCTGTTTCATGGCCTTCCTCAAAGTACCTGATCACACATAGTGTCTCCGCTTGAGGTAGTAGCCATGTCTCATGTGTAGAGAGTGGGAGTTCAGAGGGGAGCGGGTTCACCTTATCTTCGATAACCTTTGTTTGAGCTCTTGTTGTTGGTCCAAGTGGTGTCGTAGGAGATGTAGATGCGTCCATGGGGATGATCGTGGGATGCTCCGCATCACATGTGCTATGTCAATAGGAGCCAACTTAACTTGAAGCATAAAATTGAAATGGAAATTAAACAACGTAGACACAAACATGCAGATGCATCTTTTTGTCAACTATACTGGAAATTCAACAATAATGGTTGAAGCATTTCAAGGAAAAAACTATCAATACATTTGTAGTATACTTCGGAAGCTCCATATATAGGAAGCATGTGAAGGTTGCTATCTCAACAATTCTCAACTTCATTGGAAGCATTGAACTTCGACACTAAAAAGACAACAACGATTGTCGTCAACATAGTTATGGAAGTCAGGGTGATTTGAAAACCAAAAACAACTAAATTGCATGATGATTTAATGACGGAATATAATGGATAGAACAATTTCACATCAACAATAGTCAATATTTGGCGCACAATAAACATGTGTACCTATGAATATACGACACCCAACACTGACACCTAATTACAGTGTTGAAATTAAATATCATCACATGGAGAACAATGGGAATCAAGTAAAAACGATGATGTAATGGGAGAGGATTGATGCACTGACGATACCTTCTACTCTGAGAGGGAGGCTTCAAAGAGGGGAAAAGGCTGGATGCATCTGTTTGTTCTCCAACTGCCGCATGAAACGTAGAGGAGATGGCTGGCACATCCCCCTAATGTCGGGATGGCTCACCGGCGAGGTTTCCCTGGGGCCCATCGTGTGGGAGATGGAGTGGGGCGATCAAATCTGGGCAGAGTGGGTGGATGGTGTGGCCGACGGTGAGGTGTGAAGGCAACACGTCGTGTAGTAGATGGCAACTGGCGGCACAACTGGAGAGTACAGTAGGGGTGCGATTGATGGCCAGCTAAGCGAGGTGTGGTGGGAATAGAGATGAGAGCCGATTTGGAGCAATAAATGGATGAGTAATTAGTGGTTAATAATACAACCAACAATCGGCTATAAGGAGTTGCCATGTCATTTATAACCAACCTTGTAGCCGGCATGTACAATAGTAAGTTTTACATGTTTACTACTTTATTAGTAGTTGGCCCACCTTACAACCTCACAAAGCATCTTGGGTCTCATGCTAGAGCCGGCTACTAAGGGCATCTCCAATAGTTGTAAGGCTGGTTGTAATGGGGAGTACCATTATACTAGTATCATGCATTTGGTACTAGTGTATGATACCACCTCCCTAATGCATAGTACTCCCTCTGTTCACTTTTATAAGGCGTTGAAGACATTTCAGACAGCGTGCAAAGCAACCAATTTTTAGTTGTCTGAAACAACTTATAAAAGTGAATGGAGGGAGTATCATATATTACTAGTGTGAAAAAGCGTCTTACATTATGGGACGGAGGGAGTAGTACTTTATTTATTGTCATGCATGACACATAGTAGCATAACATTTATTATGATACGGTATCATGATATGATACTCAATCCTATCTTTCTTCATTTAATTCTATGACACCTCATCAAAATTGCCTAGTTGGCATGCATGATACTAGCTATGATACTCCCATTACGACCAGCCTAAGATAGGTATTGGTATATTTTCCACCTAGGATAAAGTGATGATGTGGCATGTAATAAATGTGGAGAGAAAGCAACGTTGTATGTAGATTAACCAACAACCTTTGCACAAGCTCCAAGGTGAAATAGAGAGCAATCACATTTATTTTATCACCATCTATTGGATAACTTACATACAACCTATTGGAGTAGTTGTATGATAGTTTGTTGGTTGATGACATGGACATTTTACTAACAAGACTAACATACAACCTGTTGGAAATGCCCTAACCAAGAGCCCGCTTCTCTTCTCTCTTTTCTTTTTTCTCCTCCAGCTAAGCAAAGATATAATATTCTAATCCTTATAGCCTGCTTATGTCACCTTGTTGTACTTAGTGTGATACGCGGGTGGTTAGCATCCGTGTGAAACGGTTGTATCTATACCGTGTGACTAAGTTTTTTTTGACGGAAAGGCCTTCTAGGCTAGCTTTATTACTCAATAAGACTTACATCATCCGCTAGAAATTTAATGATAAAATCAGGAGGTGCATCCACCCATACTGAGGGGGTGTTTGCAGACCCCCAGCTAGCTAGCACATGAGCGACAATATTCAATTCTCTATTACAATGCTCAATAGCAACCTTCCTGAAATCTTGTAGTAAGTTTCGACAATCTTCTAGAACAGGGGCCGCCACCATATTTTGACCTTCATTTAACTGGAGAGCTTCCACCACCACAACCTTGTCCATTCTCACCATGATGTTTCTACATCCCAGATTCTGGAGAATCTTACGTCCCTCAAGAAGAGCTGCTGCTTCCGCCGAGACAATATCCGCCACATGCATTAGATTGGCAGTGGAAGCACCAATGAAGTTCCCGCGGCTGTCCCGTACTACCGCTCCACATTCTCCTGAGTGGTCGCCCACATGAAATGAAGCGTCCACGTTGAGTACTTGTTGCCCAGACAGTACCACCGGCCACTGGTTAATTCTACGCGTATTCCTTGGCTTGCCGGCGGCACGGACAAAATTAAGAGTTATTGCATGGATCACCATTGTCGTCCGCTCTGTGTGAGTATTGTTTCTCCGCGTACATACTGTCTACGCTGCCACCAAATATACCAACAGGTTGCAGCAGTCAACTCTGAAAATTCTATTGGATCAGAGAACATCCGCTGATGAGCATTATCACATAGCAAGAACTCAAGTACACCCTCCCTTGACGGTCAATCTTTGTAGCATCCGATATTAAATGTCCAGTGCCCAGGGCCTCCCATACCGCCCGAGTTTGAGGGCATAGAAGCAGTGCATGACGCACACCCTCAGCTCCCCCTTTGCAAATTGGGCGCTGTGATACGCTACCGATATGGTGATTTGCCAAAATGCTAAAGCACGGTATTGCGTTATGCATACATCTCCAGATGAAGATCTTTATTTTTCCTGGCAACTTGAGGTTCCAAATCTTTTTCCATACTGGTTGTGGCACCGAGCCACTCTGATAACTCCCCATTAAGGCCTCCTAAATGTATGTATTGTCCTAGTGTTTATTACATGCAGACCGTACCGTGAAGATTCCGTTTTTATGTAGGTGCCAGGCAACAAAATCCTCAGTGGTTTGCTGATTCCCAATGTTAAATGTTTAGCATCACCATATCATGCTATCCATCTGGATCAAACTCGATCGATCCGAGCAGCCGTGCTCGTGGTTCTCCAGCATTCGGCAGATCTCCCGTTGATGCGCCCTAGCAGCCGCTCCTGCACGCGTCCCCACGTCGCCGCCGGATCTTCCTCCTAGTCAACTCTAGCAGGCCGTCGCCTGGTTCGCATGGGCCGCCGACTGTTCTTCTTCAAGCTCGGTCGCTGCAGCCGGATCTTCCACCTGGTTCATCCCAAGCCCGTACCGCAAGCAGGTGCAGCACAGGGCCCCTAAAATTTTTGGGCCCCCGTATTTATCTTAAATAGTACTCCTTCCGTACCATAACACAAGACGTTTTTTGACACTACATTAGGCTAAAAAAACATCTTACATTATGAAACGGAGGGAGTAGCAATTAACCGTATTAATCACGAGAGTAATTAAAAATGAATGTTTAACCTCCTGTGCAACATTCCAACTTCCAACGCAAACCATTACCATCCCACACGAAGACACAACGCCAACCATCTGAAGTAACAATTAATGATATTAAACAACGTCAAGTTCGATTAGGCTAGTCATAGTGGGGAGTAACTTCGACTAGTAACATACATATGTTACTAGTCCATGTTACCACCTTCATAGTGGGAAGTGTCATAGGTGTAGTAACATGCATATCTTCATTTATTGCTTTGTAGACTCATTTTATATTGGAAACCGCTATATGATGGTAACATATTATGTTACTCTATTTGTCTCTCTCCTCTTTAATTACATGACACCTCATCTTTTTTGCTTATGTGACATCTATGTTACTACTTATGTTACTCCCACTATGACTAGCCTTACAAAATATCCCCTACATCATACTATTCCCAATCCCGACAAACGTCTTCAGAACTACTCCCTCCATCTCATAATGTAGTACGTTTTTTGACACTACAATAATTTCAAAAAACGTCTTATATTATGAGACGGAGGGAGCAGTACACCATATTCTTCTCCAGTTCTTCGTTCTCCTTGCAGCAATTTTAAATTTGAGGCAAGCAAGATTCATACACTCTGCTCTCATCTTTTTTTTACGAGAAACACTCTACTATCATCAATATGGTTTTCTTCCCATCATCTATCACTCCTGTATTATTATTATGATCATGCGAACAACCCGCTCCATTTGCACTGTGTGGGTGAAGGTTGAACGTGAATTCTGTAGCGACTTGACCCGAAATCTCTGTGTAGCTGTACCATCCCAAGATCATGCTGGCACACACAGTACATTTATGAAAAGATTCAAAGTCCAATCACACCTGAAATTTATTACACGATTCTCATATCAAGTCTTTATTACATCATAATAAATTCGGCCGAAAGCCAACTCATGAGAAATAAGCTAAATAAAGCTGCAGAAGCATAGACGATAAGCGAGTCCATCCGACTCCATAGGGCAATCGCCAAGCGTGGATCATAGCCTCACTCCTGGTCGGAAAACTCCTCTGCAACATAAGACATTGCAGCCGTGTAGGTCAGCATTTTCAATAAGCCGGCAAGTCATGAAGAGGGAACAACAATAATATTACTAAACTATATGCAATTTGGCTGTGGGGCTCTAAGTTTAAGTTTTTGCAAAAAAGCCAATTTTCCCCTACAACAAAGGACTTGCTTGCAATTACTACAAAACGTTGGTTGTTATTGAGATGGTTCCGCCAACCAATGTATCATTCCCGAATCATTAATAACCCATCAATTAATTAATTATGTTCGATGTTGAGATTTTGTAAATACTCCAACTCTAGAGGCTCAGTTGTCCGTAACCGGGGACACGACTAATCGATTAGGTTTTCACTCTGCAGAGTCTTGTGCACTTTACCCGCAAGAATCGTTCCCTCCTTTATGTCCTCGCACTGCCTGGTGTTTGAAGACAAGATGAACGAAATAGGGTCTTCCGTAGAGTTCCTCTAGGCCACTGCCGGTGCCCATCCAATCCTACCGTTATTCTACATCTCGCAGCACCGTACGGCCAGAGTCACGCCTAGGGTCGACCAAGCCAGAGCCCATAATGACTTGCGGCTGCACAGGTAAGCTTTCGGTCAAGGTGTATCCATCCGTCTCTTCGTGGCTGGGTGAAGCTTTCCGCAAGATGTCATGGCGCTTCTCCATGCATCCCGCCCATCCGCTGGTTTCTCTAGGGTGCCCATCAACCGTCCTCCACCCAGTAGTGAATTTGAAGTCCATCTTGAGCTTGAAGTCATGGGGTTGTCATCATCTTGTCTCTCACATCTCACATGTGAACCACTCAATAAACCCCGTATACGAAAGCATAACAAGCAACTACATCGTCCCGGGCATTGGTAACAAGGGGAATTGGGTTCAATCTACCACATCATACTACTCAAGAACATAACTTAAAATTCTCCTACTACATGCATGGTGGGGAGGAATAATTATAATGCAACAAATCATAGGTATTGTAAAAACATGATCAAATGACTTGCCCGGCTGACGGTCTTCAAACACTAGTGACTCGTGCTAGCAAGCTTCGCGCTCCGGGAATTCTATTCGAAGCAAACAATAAACACATAATCATACAACTATATTAACATAATAGCAAGCTAACGTAAATCACACACAAGCAATCAAACCAAAACCAAAGAAAACTCGAAGAACTCAAAACAAGGTTTTCATTACTTCAAGCAAACAACTAGAAAATAGTTTTATCCTACAAAAACTTTCTTTAACAGAACCAAAACAAGAGTTTTGTTAACTAACAGAAAGGAAAACAGTATAAAAACTTGGTGCAAAAAGAATCACATTAAAAGCTATTTTAAAACTCTAATTATGATTAAAACAACACTAGGAAGAAAAAGAAATAATTTTTTTATTTTTCTATAAATAAAAGTTCACCTTCTAAAACTACAGAAACTAACCTGAAACAAAATAAAACAGAGGTGGAAATTAAATTTAAAGTAATTAGAACAACAGAAAACAACAGATGGGTGAAATAAAATAAATTAGTGTTGTTTCCGTGTGAACTAATAATAAAATCTATAAATAGCCTAATTAATCCTACTGCTAGGCAAGGTCAAAACAAAGCGGTGGCAAAAAGAATCACTAAAAGAAATAATCCTAGCTCGTTTTATAATAGAAATACTAATCTGACTAAAACTCATATAAACAATTTTTAAAAACTAAAACATGACCGAAACTATTTTATACAGAAACTTTAGGAAATTTGCAAACTAGAGAAAAAATAACCAATTAAAAACAATAAATAACCTAAGAATTATTGATTTTACAAAAACTGAACTATTCTGCTAAAACAGAAACTAAAAATAAAAAGTATAAAAAAACTAAACGAGTTAACGGGCCGAACGGTGAGCGATCTAAAACTAAACTGAGCACGAGCATAAAATAAAACAAGCACAGGCTAACTGGAATAAGCCGATCGGCTGGTCTAACTAACTAATAAAAATAAAACCGACCGAACTAAACCGGACTAACTAAGAAAAAACCTACCCCTTCGTCTTTCCAATCCAGACCGTTAAAGCGAGATCGGACGGTGTAGGGAGGAGCGGCGGCTTACAGCGGCTGTCGACGGCGAACAGAAGACGATGACGGTCGGCGTCGAGCGGGATGGCGGCTCCGGTCGTCGGGGAAGCGGTCGGGCGGATGTAGCTCGGCGAGGGGGTCGTTGGGGTGGTGTGGGTGGAGCCCGGGAGCAGCTGAGGCGAGCAGGACGTCGACGGCGCGACTTTGGTGGCGATGCTCGGGACGATGGCATCGGTAGTTCCTAGGCAAAGAAAAGGTGTCAACGGGGTGCGCCTAGTGGAGGGCGATATGTGGATGAAAAAGAGGGGTCGAGGTGATGCTCACCGGCTTCGCAAATGGCGGTGGACGGTGGTGGCTGTGACGAGATCAGAATGGCGACTGCGCGAGCGGTGGTGGGTTTTGAGCTAGGGTTTTAGGGGGTTTGAAAGGAGGAGAGGCTTGGCCTTTTATATGATAGAAACTTGGGCGAGGGGGTGAAGCCGGAGCGCGACCCCAAGAGGATCGGGGTGTCGGGCGCGCTCTGTGCGTGGGCTGGCGCGACGAGGCATGAGCGAGGGAAAAAGACAAGGATGGGCCCCGCGTGTTAGTGAGGGAGAGGGAGAAGAGAGAGTAGCGGGCGACCAAGGCAAAGGGGGATTCGGGCGCGGCGCGCTGGGCTAGCCGGCTCAGGCGCACTGGTGGGCTTGTCTCTGCTGGCAGGGCCCGTTGGCCTGGTCAGCTCGGGGGTTTCCTTTTTTTTTGAATTTCTATAGAGGGAAAAAATAAATATATAGATAAAAACAAAATACTTTTATATAGGATATATATATATATATATATATATATATAATATTTTCAGAAAATTAAACTCTACAAGATGAACATTTTTCCAGAGGCAAAACAGAAACTCAATAAAAAACATTCTTTCTAAAAATTCCAAATAAAATTCAAATTTGAATTCAAACTTTTTGGCATTATTTTTTTCTGACATTTTTGGAGTGTCATGTGAGCTCCTCTCATACTTTTGCACAAGTATTTGTTAGGGACTTTTTGAAATAAATTCAAATGCTAGTTTGAATTCAAATTCAAATAAAAACTCAAGTGCCTCTGAAATTTACAAATGCCACTCAATCCAAACAGAATGCATAGATGCTTAGCTAATTAATGTAAAACATTCCAAATTGAAAATTTGGGATTTTACAAACCTACCCACCTTAAGATGAATCTCTCCCTTGAGATTCGCGTTCGCTAGCAAATAGGTGCGGGTGATCTCGACGGAGGTCTTCTTCTTGTTCCCAGGTGGCTTCTTCCTTGGAATGGTGGCTCCACAGAACCTTGCAGAACTTGATGATCTTGCTGTGGGTAACTCTGTTCGTAGTCTCGAGAATTCTGACAGGCTTCTCCTCATAAGTCAGATCGCTGTCAAGCTGTATGGCCTCTAGGGGCACTATGTCTCTCAAAGGAATATCAGCCATCTCAGCATGGTATTTGTTCAGCTAGGAAACGTGAAAGACATCGTGAACTCTAGACAATCCTTCCGGCAATTCCAGCTTGTAGGCAACTTCTCCTTGACGTTCAAGGATTTTGTACGGGCCTATGAATATGGGTGCTAACTTTCCTTTAACACCGAACCTCTTGATTCCTCAAAGTGGGGACACACAAAGATATGCTCGGTCTCCCGCTTCACATGTTACTTCCTTGCGTTTACTGTCGGCATAACTCTTCTGCCTTGACTGGGCTATCTTAAGTCTGTCTTGAATGAGCTTGACCTTCTCTTCGAAATCTCTGATTAGATCGGGACCAAAAAGCTTTCAGTCTCCAACACCATCCCAGAGCAATGGTGTTCTGCACCTCTTTCCGTATAGAGCTTCGAAAGGGGCCATCTTCAGACTGGTCTGGTAGCTGTTATTGTATAAGAACTCTACGTATGGCAAATTATCATCCCAGCTAGACCCGTAGTCTAGCGCACAGGCTCTCAACATGTCCTCCAGAATCTGGTTGACTCTCTCGGTCTGTCCATCTATCTGCGGGTGAAAAGTTGTACTGAACTCCAGCCTCGTACCCGAAGTTTCACGCAATTGATTCCAAAACTTTGAGGTAAATTGTGTTCCTCTATCTTACACGATACTCCTCGGAACTCCGTGCAGACATATGATCCTGGTCATGTATATCTTGGCTAACTTAACGCTGGTATATGTGGTCTTTACAAGAATGAAATGAGCTATCTTGGTCAAGCAATCAACCACTACCCAGATGGAATCATAACCTGAACGAGTCCTTGGTGATCCTGTGATAAAATCCATTCCAAGGTTCTCCCATTTCCATTCGGGTATCGGCAGGGGTTGAAGTAATCTTGCTGGCTTCTAATGTTCCGCCTTTACTCGCTGGCAAACATCGCATGCTGCTACGTACTCAGCAATATCCTTCTTCATACCTGTCCACCAGAAACTTTCCTTCAAGTCCAGATACATCTTGGTGTTGCCTGGGTGAATCGAGTACGGTGAGTCATGAGCCTCCTGAAGAATTAACTTCCTGATCTCTGGGTCATTGGGCACATAAATACAAACTTCAAACCATAAAGTTCCGTGCTCATCCTCAGAAAACCTTTAGCCTTTCCGTTACTCATCCTTTCCTTTATCTCTGCAATTTCCTTTTTCATATTCTGGGCTTCTCGGATTCTTTCAGTCAGAGTGGACTGAATATCCAGGGTGGCGACAAATCCTCTCGGTACTATCTCTAGTCGGAGCTCTCTGAGATTGTCGGCTAACTCCTGGGGTAATCCTCTGGTTACGAGGGTGTTTACATAGCAGTTATGGCTCAAGGCATCTGCAACAATGTTTGCCTTCCCCGGGTGATAATCCAATCTCATGTCATAGTCAATAATCAACTCGAGCCATCTCCTCTACCTGAGGTTCAACTCCTTCTGCGTGAAGATATACTTCAAGCTCTTATGATCCGTGTAGAGATCACAACTGTTTCTGACAATGAAATGTCTCCAAGTCTTGAGTGCATGCACTACGACTACTAACTCCAAATCGTGTGTGGCATAATTCATCTCGTGAGGTCGTAGCTATCTGGAGGTATAAGCTACAATCTTTCCTTCCTACATGAGTACTCCTCCGAGTCCTTGACGAGAAGTGTCACAATATACCTGGTAATCCTTGTGTATGTCCGGCAAAATTAGCACTGGGGCTGAGCTCCTGAAAACTGGCTTCACAATCCTCGGTCCAAATGTACTTAGTTTCCCTTCAACAGCTCAGTCATGGGCTTGGCAATCTTGGAGAAATTCTCAATAAACCTCCGATAATATCATGCAAGTCCGAGAAAACTACGGATCTCCTTGACTGAGGTGGGTGACTGCCATTTGGTGACCGATTCAACCTTGGGGTCGACTGCTATTCCTTCTCCTGAAATAACATGTCCGAGGAATCCGACTTCCTTCAGCAAAAATTCACATTTGCTGAACTTGGAATTTAACTGATGCTCTCGGATTTTCTCCAGAACTAGACGCAAATGTTCCTTACGCTCTTCCTTGCTCTTGGAGAAAATCAATATGTCATTGATGAACACCATGACAAACTGGTCCAGATATTCCATAAATACCTTGTTCATCATGCTCAAAAAATACGCAAGGGCGTTAATCAGTCCAAATGACATGACGGTATACTCATATAAACCATACCTGGTGGTGAAAGCCGTTTTGGGTATCCTATTCATGAATCTTAAAATGATGATACCCCGATCGAAGATCAACCTTGGAGAATACTTTAGCTCCAACTAGCTGATCAAATAAATCATTAATCATCAGCAGAGGGTACTTGTTCTTGATGGTCACATCGTTCAACAAACGATAATCCACAACCATTCTCAGGGTTCCATCCTTCTTCTCTACCAAAAGAACTGGGGCTCCCCAAGGTGACGAGATTGGCCGAATATATCCCTTATCCAATAGCTCATTAATTTGCTTCTTGATCTCTTCCAAATCCTTCGGGGGCATCCGATAAGGTCTCTTGGATATTGGGGCTGTGCTGGGCAATAACTCAATCACAAATTCAATGTCTCTATCCGGTGGCATTCCTGGTAATTCCTCTGGAAATACATCGGGAAAATCTTGTACTACCGGTACTTCCTCCTGAACAACTCCCGTGAGGGAATTCACCTGATTCTTCATTGGTGTGTGTCTGGATACATACTTGATCCTCTTCTGCTCCGGGGTGGTGAGAAAAATCGTCTTGCAGGCACATTCGATGTTTCCTTCAAACTTCGTCAACCAATCCATGCATAGGATTACGTCCAAACTCTGGGATTCCAATACTACGAGGTCTGCAGGAAAATCATGGTTTCCGATGCTGAGGGTCGAATGACAGCCTAGGCCTTCCATCATCTCTCCTCCTAGGGAACTGACCTGAAGAGGGCATCTAAGGGTTCTAGTGGGCAACCCATACTTTTCCACAACTACCCTTGACATGAATGAATGCGTTGCACCAAAATCAAAGAGTACCAATACTGGACATGAATTTAATAAAAAATTACCAACCACAGTTTCTCGCTGATCATAGACGTCCTCCACGTCAATGTGGTTCACCTGAGCACGAGGAAAAGGGCTGGGCTTCTTTGCTGAGCTTCCATTGGCGTTGCCGTTTCCATTCCTATTCTTGGCCTCTGGGCAGTCGATGGCATAGTGTCCTGTCTTCTGGCACTTTAAATAGGTGATGTGACTCAGATCCTTCTGAGCCAGAGCAGGACGGTGCTGGTTGCCATTGCCTCCATTGCCAGACTTGAAGTTGTTGTCTTTTTTGCGATTGTTCCCATTCCCTCCATGGTTCTCCTCCATGATTATGTCCTCCATGGATGGGATGGGTGTGTCCTCCCGAGTATGGGGCATAGCGAGGCTTCTGCTGAGCTCCGGAGTTGTACTTCCCTTGGCCATACTTCTGCTTGCGGCTATCAATCTACTGCTACTTGCCTTCAAGTATGGTGGCCTTGACTACGAGCTCCTGATAGTTGTTGAAGGTAGCCACCATCAACTGCATTCCCAGCTCATCATTGAGTCCCTCGAGAAACTTCTCCTATTTTACAACATATGTGGCCCCATCATCTAGGGCATAGAGCTAACTTGCTGAACTCATCCACGTACTGCCCCATAGTACGATTCCCCTGGCATAAGTTGCGGGACTCACGCTTCTTCAGACTCATGGCTCTAGCTGAGACATGAGCGGCGTGGAAGGCCTGCTGGAACTGATCCCATGTTATGATGATGAGAGGATAAGTGGCGGTGTAGTTCTCCCACCAAGAGGCTGCAGGTCCATCAAGCTGATGCGCGGAAAAGCACACCTTCTCAGCATCTGTGCATCCAACAGTGGCTAACTCCCTTTCGACCTTGCGGAGCCAATCATCAGCCACAATCGGCTCAGTGCTGCTAGAGAACACCGGTGAATTCAACCTTAGGAAACAGGTCAAGTTGTCAACAGGGGGTGGTGGCGGTGGATTATTGTTGTTGTTGTTGCCTTGGTTCTGGATGAGCATATGCATCAATGCATTCTGCTGCTGGATCAACTGGGTGAGCTCCGGCGGGAAGGTGAAACTGGGGTCACGTCTCGGAGGCATCTGGTGTTTTGGAGTGGATGAGAAATTAGAATAGAACAAGGGTCTAAAGAGAAATTTGCACTACCCATATGAATGCAACAATCATAATCACGCCAATCATTTATTCATTCATCTCAAACAAAGTTCAATCTCGTATTACAAAATCTCACGACTAATCGAAAGAAAACGACTTAATCGATCAACGATAAAATAAGAAATAACATGGCGGTCGACTAAATGTCTTCATCAATTATCCTTGCGTCCTCCGGTGTGGCGTCCTCTGGTGTGGCATCCTCTGGCGGTGCGGCTCCTCTTTTTGCGTCCTTTTGATGGAGCTCTCTTCATAATCCTGGTCATTGCTCATGAGGGGTCCATCATCTCCACTCGAAAAGAGGTCTTCTCCCTGGTCCATCTTCTCCTCCAATGCGGCAACATAAATCTTTAGGTTATCGACTCTCTCCATGAAATCCTTGACTTCATCCTCATGCTCATAGTGGGCTTCATGTGCTTCGTCCTCCAGTTCAATTTCACAAAGCTGCAACTTATGGACCATATTCAAGCTCCTACGCATCTGAATCTCTAGAGTCCTGATGTGGGCCTCCAAGTCTTGGACATATGAGCGAACGGAGTCATCATCTATGGTGCGGATGATCTCTCCATCTACTGTCCTGCGAGAAATCATGGTGTAGTCTGATCCAACAAGCTCGACCCTGTATTCCTCCTGGGTGCATCCAAGCGCACTATGAACTGCTATATCTCTCCCGAGGATGCAAGTGGGAGCAGTGAACCTGAAGTCAATGGGTGCCGAGAAGCTTCCGAAGGTCCTCCCTGTTATGTGCACATTAATCCTATAGCGACCGTCTCCTGAAATGCCATGATAAGGGTCCCGATGATAGAAGACAGAGCAGTCTTCAATTCCTTGGTGATCTGGACCAGCTTCTTGCCGAAAAGCATCGTCTCATCAGGCTGGCAAACTTCCGAGAGCAGAACTGGGATGAACTTGTCGACCATCTAGAATGTTGAAATCGGAGGGAAGTCAGAAATGAACAAGGGATAATTAGGAAATAATAAAGACATAAAATAAATAGTTTCTTCCTATGGCTTTCTGAACCTAGGGGTTACATCCTACGTAAGCATGTGCTCTAAATACGATCTCTGTAGCGACCTGACCCGAAATCGGTCAAGTCTCTGTGTAGCTGTACCATCCCAAGATCATGCTGACACACACAATACGTTGATGAAAAGATTCAAAGTTCAATCACACCTGAATTTATTACACGATTCTCATATCGAGTCTTTATTACATCATAATAAATTCGTCCGAAGGCCAACTCATGGGAAATAAACTAAATAAAGCTGCGGAAGCATAGACGATAATCGAGTCCATGCGACTCCATAGGGAAATTGCCAAGCATGGATCGTAGCCTCACTCCTGGTCGGAAAACTCCTCTGCAACATAAGATGTTGCAGCCGTGTAGGTCAGCATTTCGAATATGCGGGCAAGTCATGAAGAGGGAACAACAATAATATTACTAACACTATATGCAGTTTGGCTGTGGGCTCTAAATTTAAGTTTTTGCGAAAAAGCCAATTTTTCCCTACAAAAAAGGACTTGCTTGCAATTACTACAAAATGTTTGTTGTTATTGAGATGGTTCTGCCAACCAATGTCTCACTCCTGAATCATTAATAACCCATCAATTAATTAATTATGTTCGGTGTTGAGATTTCCGAAATACTCCAATTCTAGAGGCTCAGTTGTCCGTAATTGGGGACACGGCTAATCGATTAGGTTTTCACTCTGCAGAGTCTTGTGCACTTTACCCGCAAGAATCGTTCCCTCCTTTATGTCCTCACACTGCCTGGTGTTTGAAGATGGGACGAATGAAACAGGGTCTTCCATAGAGGTCCTCTGGGCCACTCCCGGTGCCCATCCAATCCTACCGTTCTTCTACATCTCGTAGCACCGTCCGGCCAGAGTCACGCCTAGGGTCGACAAAGCCAGAGCCCATAATGGCTTACGACTGCATAGGTAAGCTTCTGGTCAAGGTGTATCCATCCGTCTCTTCGTCACTGGGTGAAGCTTTCCGCAAGATGTCATGGCGCTTCTCCATGCATCTCGGCCATCCGCTGGGTGCTCCAAGGTGCCCATCAACCATCCTGGCGGAGGCACTTGCCTTAATGGCCATTAAGGCAAGTGCCTCAAATTCTTTAGCCATCGGTTTCTTAGGGTAAACCTGAGATAATTAATTTGCGAGCAATAAATTAAGAACAATCACAGTTGATGTTGTAATGAATTTTGCAAAACTAATGAAAATTTCAAGAAGTTGGCTTGAAATCATTAGCGTGAACTTCAAATTCTTAAGCATGACACTTTGTAGATAATCTCCGCAAGAAAATTTGGGAGTAGATCTAGAATCATTAAAGGAGTATAATCCAATGAAATCCATAGATACTCATACTTGAAATGCATCATGCCATGACTTAATGTTTGGGAGAGCACTTTCGCAATCACAATGTCAAAAATGACAAAAGGTACGCTTAAACAATAAAGGTAGATAATCTGCAATGTAGTAGATCTCCACTCTACCATGTGATCCCAAAACATCAATTTGAAGAAACCACTTAAAATTTTGCATATCAACCAAGATAATTCCAATGAAGAGATTGATGGATTTAAAATATCTCATTCTTGATAACTTCACTTTGTGACTCATTGTGTGTCAAGAATGATATACTACCACCTCCAAAAGAAAAGGGAGAAGGGACTGCACTTCATAATGCAAGATGAAGAATACTTGAGCTCCTCCAACAAGATTCTTGACGAACACTTCAAGAATGAATTAAATTCTTAATGAACCGCCATGAAGAACCTTTTGGAAGAACCCTAGAAAATGAAAGGATGCTAGAGAAGTAATGAAGGTTGGAAATAATAAGATTGAAGCCTTGCAATGATTTAAATGGAGCTCTGCGATGAGATAACGATAAAAATGGAACTCCATAAAAGAAAAAGTGAACAACTTAGACCCAAGAGTTTGATATCATGAACGTACTCTGAAAAATGGAATTAGATTACCTCGATGAAACAAGAATAAGAATTATGTCATGCTTACCCTTCATCATCTTAAATTGATGACAAACAATGGATCTTTGCATACCACTTATTCTCATTGAAAGTATTCACTCTGTGCATTTTGAAACATAACAGAAAAACCATACCGAAAATAAACCAAACCGAACCAATTTTATGGTTTTTGGTTTTGGTATGGTACGAACTTTTCATACCGTTTTTAACTTTGGTTTCTATGGTATATACCAAAAAACCGAATGGTTAACCGAATAAACCAAAGTAAAAATAAATTTATATTTCTTGAGGCAAACAACCATACAAGTTACTCATTTTTCTTGTACATGAGTCAAATTCACTACCAATCACGTACAATTTTCCTGTAACACAATTATTTTTCTCTTTAAAAAATGCTAAGCACGTCCATAACAATCAAGGGATGAATCGATTCATGCATATATACTTATATATATATAGTTATATAGTATTTGTGTAAAATTGTATGTGTTTTGAGTCACAAATTTGTCAATTGTTATGATGTCATTTTCAAATTCGCGTCAACTTTGGTTATTATGGTATATACCGAAACCATACCGAAATAATTAGGTATATACTGAAACCGAACCGTATTTTAGTTTCATACCGTATTTACCGAAGTATTAATACCATGCAAACCAGAAAACCATATAAACCGAACCATGTAAACCGAATAAACCGAACGCACAGAGTGAGAAAGTATTAAGAGAGATATAGTGCAAACTTGGGAAGGTCTTAAAGGAGCCGCCGGTAGGATGTGGAAAGAATGAATGAATTGATATGATAACAAAGGAAGAGGAATCTTGAACGAACCATAGTAAGAATTGAAAACAGACGAAGAAAAGAGAACAAATCACCAAAAAGTATTAGATACGAACGAAGATACTTGAGGGGATTTAGATACACGAGAACGAACAGATCACGAGCTGACTAGAGAATACTTGAACGATGCACTGGAATAATTGGAGAACAAGAGCAAAAGTTGCGAATGAAAAATTTCTTCTAGATTAATGGCCTTCGGAGAGTCAAAACGAAAACAACTCACGAAAAGCTTCAGATGGGTATGACAAGAATTCTTGACGATTAGAAACAATTTGAGAGGATAGCAACAATATTGAACCATGAATCTTCAAGAGAACATACCAAGATTTAGGAGAAATCCTTCTTTGGTCTTGAACAATGAGAATGAAGCTGAGGAACACCGCCAAAATTGTTGAGACACACTGGAATAATGAAGAGAGAAAAGGGGGAGCCAAAGAAAATAATAATTTGAAAGCGATCTTGGAGGATACATTTGACCGATGAGAATCCATTCTTACGTCAAACTTTGGGAAAAGAGTTTAAGAATAAAACTGAAAAAATTAGAAGATTCAGGTAAGATTCTGGGAGAAGACCTCTGGGTTATGAGCCCACTCAAAAGAAAACACTGTTGAACGATTTTTACAGAGAGATTGCACCGGTTGAATTAATTGGCTTGAATGAGGTAAGAACCTCGAATTAGCTTGAACGAACTACGAACATAAACGTGAATCTTTTGAGATATCTTTGGCACTCCAGATATAAATGGATAAAGAAAGGCGAACGGTTAAGAGAGGCTTAGCTAAGAACTTCCAACATGAGAAAGTATTGTCACAAAAGAAAGGGATATAATCAATACTGAATGCTTGAATTGAATACACCAGAGAAGAAAATGAGAATGAAGAATGATAAACTTGAAGCTCCTGACCATCTTCATGAGGAATCACTGGATACAACATTGAAGAAAAATGGATGAAGAGACTTGAATAAAAGAATACTTGATTTGAGAATTCTGGCTCCATGGAGAAAAAGGGTGGGAGGGTGGGACAAACAAGAAGAGAACTTGGGACATGTGAAACAAACGCCATTGAGAAGAACTCAGAATTGATTTTGCAAATGTTGAAGGGGTCGTATTAACTCGAAGAGAAGCAGACCGGTTGGAAAAGAGTTGACATGAAAATCTCAAATGAACAAGAGGATTAGCACTCCCATAGAAATATGAGAACACCACTTATAAAAGGTATGGAATCCACATTTGACTTCAAAGCAACTCTAATACCACAACAACAAAAAAAACAAAGGATTGGGCCTACGGAATAAGTTGGAACAAACATATGATACATATTTCGTCTGAAATTTTGGTGGTGGGACTGGCATGGGCTCAATCATACATTGGATTTTCATATTGAAATGACACTTGTCGTGGGGGAACCACGGCCACCTATGGGGCTGCGAGGCCCTTTCTAGTTTGGCGGGGGGATGTCACGTTGCACAAAGAGCGGAGGAGCATGAGGCAGCACGACAGAGATTGCACGGGCAGTTTTAATCCAAGTTCAGGCTGCCGCGAGGCATAAAACCCTACTCATGCTTTGGTGGATTGACAGTGGATGCTGGTGGAAAAAGCAGCGCTCTTGCCCGACAGGGTTGCCTTGGGGCGAGAACGACTATGCGCATATGAGTGTACAAGGGTCCGAATCCTTCCTATGGTTGCCAGGGGCCTCCTGTTATAGCTCAAGAGGTCACCACAATGGCAAATTGGTCATTACACACTGATTAGCTAGTGAACAGTGCTATCGTACCTAACTCTGCATGCAGACAGAGCACATTAAATGCACCGCTCAATGTCACATCACAGCTTGCCCGACAGGCCCTGTCGGGTTGATTCGCCAGCTTGCTTGACATGTCACAGGACGAGTGTTGCTTGTAGGCATTTTCTGTAGGAAGTGGTTGCCATGTGGCATATAACAACCACCTATTCACCTTAGAACTTGACACCGCACTGATTGACGATGCATGTCGTGGTGAGGTGGTGTGGTGGGGTGGCTCGCCTTCGCTGGTCCCGACAGGCCTGCCAGGGCGATCCTGGGAAGGCTTGCTTTCGGGGATAACCTTGCCTCCGCCAGGACCGTCTGCCCGGCAGGGGAGGTTTTTACCTTAGAAGTACCTTGCCCCTCTGGCTATCCTTGGTCTTCTTGACCCTACTTGAATCCTTTGAGGGAGTCGATCCATCTTGCTTGGGTTGATCATGGTGTTGTGAACTTGTCCTCATACTCAATAGCTTGTCGTCCGTGCACAAGTCAGGAAACATGCACCCCTGTTTGTGTACCCCGACATAAGCCCCCGAGCCTGAGCCAAACGTGTCGCTGGGCACGTTGGGTTAGGCCCCAAATCATGCACGGACACGCGTCGATGACCCACCGCGCATGCAGCGGTTTGCTTGTGATGACCAGTCAATCCAACATCCACTCCGCAATTACTACGGGTTGTGGGGGCGTGGGACTGCTGTAGTTAATGTAAAACGTAACTTTCTGAAGCATCACACCCCCACTCCATGCCTTTTCCCCTTAAGATAGGAAAATGCGGAGCGGTGCAGTTTACTCCTTGCCTGTCTCGCCCTCCCATCATCTTCCTCACCAAGCCAAACAACCCCCTCCACTCACCGATGATCCCCACTTGATCCCCTCCCCCATTCGCATCGGCGCTCGCGGGAATGGGGAAGAAAACTGTAGCAAAGGGAAAGCAGGCGGTTGCAGCGAAGGAATCGGTCGCCGAAGAAAGCAAGAGGGCGACGGAATAGGACAAGAGGCAGAAAAGAGACGTCATCTTCTTCCCGACAAATCTAGAGGGCCCAGTCTTGCAAGCAAGGTATGGGTACCTATGGGGGAGAGAGGTACCTAAAGGGCATGGGGCTCCCAATGTCTTGGTGGAGGGAGAGGAAGATCCACTGCACTCTTATATGTTCTTTTGTGCATACTTCATCTGTGGTCTCTGCCCTCCTTTCTCTGATTTCTTTGAGGCGATGGTGACGATTTACGAATTCCACCTCCTCGACTTTACGCCGAATGCAATGGCAACAATGGCCTTTTTTGCTCATTTATGCGAGAACTTTGTTGGGGTTCATCCCAATGTCGATCTATTCCAGCACTACTTCATCCCGTGGATGGAGAACAAGGCTCACCGCTTCGAAACATCAGCTGGATGCCACGGGTGGCAAGGAAATCTTGGGATTACATCTCTGGTCTGCAGTGCGAGAGATGTGATGAATGGAGAGGGGACTGGTGCTGGATTCAGGATGAGAAAGCCCCAGAGTTCTGTGAAGCATAGACAGTTTGCATTGAGCGCGGCAAGGAATGGAGCGCTTTTGGCCTCTCCGATGACAGGCTTCGCCCGACAATAAACAGGATCACCCGCCTAAAGACTGTCAGGCTAACCATTGAGCATGTGGGAGCATATTTTCTCTTCCACTGCATTTCGCCACTTCAGAAGAGGGACAGACCCGCCTAGTTGTATGGTGACGCCGGGGACAGGATGAGATTGCTCCCAGGCCTGGCCAATAATCTGTCTGTCTATAGCCACGCCTGGTTGTGCGATCAACTGTTTGGTCATTTTGAGTTGTTCAAGCTACCGGCAAACATTATCCCTCTGAACGTCAATTCTGCCCGGGAACAGATCTTGAAGTGGATGCCAGATTGCAATGCTTATGGAGTGGCTGGTGATTGGCGTCTGCCTTCTCTTGATGAAGAACTTGAGTGGTCTGGTACCCTGACGGAGAGGGTAATAAGGGAGGAGACCAAAGTGTACAAACGCACCTCCTTCGTAGAGGCAGCGTTTTTCAAGAGGAGGACAAAGCGGCCCGGATGGCTGCAATGGCGAGGGCCACGAAGGACGGGAAGGGAAAAGCTGAGGATGAGAGTTCTTCCCATGGTGGCAGCGAGGCGCAGGCTACGGAAGAGGTTGCCGAGGGAGACCCTTCCGGGCTCAGTACTCCCGGGCTCGATGTCCTGGCTACCATGGCAGCAAAGCTTCAAGAGGAGGAGGAGGCTGACGCGGGAGCGGATCCTGAAGCATAATGGCTCGCGGCTGGTCCTCACGCCCCCGAGACGATTTTAGACCAGCGCCCCCACAGGCGCGGTGCTAGTCGGGGAGCGGTGGCCTCAAACCCAATGCCTGCCACCAAGAGGGTGAAGAAGACCACCACTAAGCGTACCAAGGCAGAAGTGGCGCGTCGCCAGTCTCCTCGTATTGCCGGGATCAATGCTTCTCCTGCCAAGCGATCGGTGGAAGTGGAAGCTAATTCTAGCCCCCACTCCGGCTCGAGTTCTTCGAAGAGCTCGTCCTCACCGGAGCCCCCATTGCCCCGCCAAGGCTTGGAGCTGCCTAAGAGCTCCGCCCCTCCATCCGAGAAGAGAAGCAGGGCGCCCTCGCCGCCCATGGTATTTGAGTTGAGCGCCATGCTCATTGATGAGGAGTAAGGAAGACTTCCCTCTCATGAATAGAATCAATATACTTGATTATCTTTGTTGACTGACCTTTTGTTTTGCCGTTGTTGGCAGGGAGGTGGAGGAGGAAATGGAGACCCTCATCCATCGGTCGAAGAGGCTCTGGCGTGCAGGGTCGTCGAAGCTTGTGGAGAGCCTGGACTTGGCGGGGAGCAATACGGATGAT
Source organism: Triticum aestivum (assembly GCF_018294505.1). Lineage (NCBI taxonomy): Eukaryota > Viridiplantae > Streptophyta > Magnoliopsida > Poales > Poaceae > Triticum > Triticum aestivum. The sequence continues at coordinate 289,607,758 of NC_057813.1, read as the reverse complement.
CCCGAACCAAGCCCCCAGCCTAGCCACCGACCCGAGTATAGAGGCCTAGTCCCTCCTGCCAGAGGCGATGGAGGTGAGATCCCCATCCTTTCAGCTGGAGGGGGCAGCAAGATGATGCAGGAGGAGCTTCCCCTAGGAGGGCATGTTCCTCCCGCAGACCCAACCATAGAGCCCTTGGCAAAATCCTCTATGGATGAGCCTGCATAGAGTGTTGCCGTGACTACCATGGCAGGGGGTGAAATCTCCAACCCAACAACTGGGCCTGCCGGGGAAACCGAGGCCACCGCCCGACAGGCTTCTCCGGGTATGCAGCCTTCACTTTTTCTCTTATTTTTTCGTACATTCCACTTCTCCTCATCCCCTTGATATCTGATACTCTTGCCTCCTTGTCCTCCGTCTGTCTTCCCATCTGCACCCCCCTAGGCCGAAGAGCCAGAATTGTTGGAGGAGGTGGCCAGCATAGAGAGAGCTGTCGCGGATGAGGCCGCAAAAATCGCTGCCGTGGAGGGGCAGGGCTCCGTTGCAGGGAACACTAAAGGTTCCTTTGTGGTGGTAGAACATGCTTCCGGGAGAGGTCTAGAGGCGGGAGAGGTGGTTGAGGGAAAGACCCCCCTCCAAACCATCGGTCCTCTTCCCTCCTACGGGCCCATGGCGGAGGCTTCGCCATCTCCCTTGAGTCAGCTGGCGCTGGTATTGGCACAACCTAGGACTGGAGCCCCCGACCCGTCTATGGTGACGGGTGCGGAGCTCGAAGAAGAGCTTTAGCGCCTTCTGGCACCGCTGCGCCAAGGGGTGAGGGAAGCAGATGACTCGGCTGCCATTGCAATGGACCTGTCTTTCCTGCAGTCCAACAACGGGTATCAAGGAGATGCAGGCCCGGCATGATCAGAAGTAGCAGGCACTCAAGGATCAACATGAATCTGCTAACAAGGTAGACCAGAAGCTGAGGGACAAATGCCTGGAGTTGCACGAATGGCATGACAAGCAGTCACAAGCACTCAGGAGGCAACAAGAGGTGATCCTGATGTCGAAGGAGGATGTCGTGGCCCGTGAAGCACGCCTGGTGGATCACCAGGCACATCTGGACGCCAGAGAGCAAGAGATTTCCCTCCGGGAGGAGAAGCTTGAAGCCACCCTTCGTGCCAAGGATGACAAGCTATAGGCCCTTGTGCAGCAGTGCACCAAGGAGTTGGAGAACAGGCACAAATCTGTCATGGAAGATGTGCCATCGTAGTTTTCCTACAAGAGCCAGGACCTTGAAACCGCCAATGGTACTATCGCAGATCTTAAGGCCAGGATTGGCACCCTGGAAAGCATGACAGAGTCCAGCGATGTGCGCCAGCAGCAACTGTCAAAGGACCTGGACACCACTCGGTGCCTCCGCAAGGATGCAGAAGACAAGCTAGCAAACCAATCTGAGCAGGTGAACCTTTGGATCAAGAGCATGGTGGATATTGCCAAGCGTCTTGCTGCCCAAGCCACATCATTGGGCATGGATGAACCAACTTTCTTGATTAGTAGGAAAGAAGTCCCCAGTGCCAAGCTGGGAGTATCTTCAACGAGATGATTGAGAAGCAGAAGGTGCACGAGGAGGGGAGGGCCACATGCTTTGCAAGGGAGTCTCGGAAGCTTGCCCATGATGCCCTCCTCATGGTCCTGAGCAACATCACCTGTCGGCATCTGGATCTTGACCTTGCTGATAGATTCAAGAAGCTGCCGATGGGTACTGATGTCCCTGCAACCAAAGAGAAAGCTGCTCCTTTGGCTGCCAAGGCCCTTAATATCCCAACGGCTTCACGCGTCCGTCAGGCTTGACCCCGAGCTATTCTTGGTATCGCGCCGCCCTATAACAAAACATGATGTATGCTTTGCGTTTAGGTATCGTACTGTTTATGTTAGCATGGAGCTGATGTCCTCCGCTCAATCTTAACTATAGGTTTTATCCCTCTGGGTTTATATGCTTGTGTTCGTACGATTAGTCCCCACATATGTCTTGGTTACTTGCCAGTATCATATTGCCGCGATTGTCGTAAGGGGTTGGCCCTTAACAGTTATCTTGGCGTAGATGCGTCCCGGCAAGTTTTTCCTTGGTAGTTCTTGATGCAGCCGCTCATTCTGTGAGCAGGGCTCGAGACGAAAAGAGGGTGCAGACAAAGAACTAGCTAAGGTACCATCATACGAAGGATTTCATAGTACGAATACTTACTATAAAAACAGAGGGATAAACGAATGTGAAAATCTAAGATTCATCAAAAGGGAATAGTTTCATTGACTTAGCTTTCATTATTCGCTATTCCTCATCTCTCCCGGCAGCGTGCGTTCAATGCGCTCGCTACGCCCGGAAGGGTGGGAGCCAAGCGAGTAGCTTTCTGGTTCCCTACAGGGACTAACATTCGTCACGCGTGTCCGGTGGGTGGTAGGATACGGTGCGCGGCTTTCCTGGTCCTCCCCTTGTTCCTTTATCCTTTTTCGGACAATCTGATGGCGGCTGGCACAAAAGTCACGCTCACGCGGACGGCCTTGCCACAACATGCTTGCCGGGACATCGACCAATGGATTTGTACCAACACGCTACTTAGGATTTCCCTAAACATGGTAAATGCTGAACCGAGCATCGCTTGGTACTCTTCGACATTGATGGTGTCTAGTCCAAAGCAACTCGATTGTCGAAAAGGGAGAGGGGAATGGAGGGAGGGACCTTGCTCCCGCATGTGTTGTCTCCCATCCCCGGATGGGGCCTGAGCAGCGCTCACATCGTCCGGGTCACCTAGGAGGGGCGTGCCGCTGCCGATGCTGATCTTCGCTGCGGCCACGGTGGGATGGGGCGACGGACAAAGCGGGTGTGGGCACGACCCTGCCACCTCCGCTTTGTTTTCATACTTCTGCACTACTCACACTTTCGGGTTCGCGCAAGTGACCCCCCTACCTGGCGCACCAAAGATGTGGTAGGGGAACCACGGCCACATATGGGGCTGCGAGCCCCTTTTTGGTTCGGTGGGGGGATGTCATGTTGCACAAAGAGCAAAGGAGCGTGAGGCAGCACGGCAGAGATCGCACGGTCAGTTTTTTTACCCAGGCACGGGCCGCCGCGAGGCGTAAAACCCTAATCATGCTTTGGTGGATTGATGGTGGATGGTGGTGGAAAACGCAGCGCTCTTGCCCGACAGGGTTGCATTGGGACGAGAATGACTACACGCTTATGAGTGTACAAGGGTCTGAATCCTTCCTATGATTGCCAGGGGACTCCTTTTATAACTCAAGGGGTCACCACAATGGCAAATTGGTCATTACGCACTGATTAGATAGCGAACAGTGCTATCATACCTAACTCTGCATGCAGACAGAGCGCATTAAATGCGCCGCTCAATGTCACATCACAGCTTGCCCGGCAGGCCCTGTCGGGTTGATTCGCCAGCTTGCTTGACACGTCACGGGTTGTTTTCATATTGAAATGATGCTTGTCATGGGGGAACCATGACCACCTATGGGGCTGCGAGCCCCTTTCTAGTTTGGTGGGGTGATGTCACGTTGTACAAAGAGCGGAGGAGCATGAGGCAGTGCGACAGAGATCGCACGGGCGGTTTTTACCCATGTTCAGGCCGCCGCGAGGCGTAAAACCCTACTCATGCTTTGGTGGATTGATGGTGGATGGTGGTGGAAAACACATCGCTCTTTCTCGGCAGGGTTGCGTTGGGATGAGAACGACTATGCACGTATGAGTGTACAAGGGTTAGAATCCTTCCTATGGTTGCCAGGGGCCTCCTTTTATAGCTCAAGGGGTCACCACAATGGGAAATTGGTCATTACGCACTAATTAGATAGCAAACAGTGCTATCATACCTAACTCTGCAAGCAGACAGAGCACATTAAATGCACCGCTCAATGTCAGATCACAACTTTCCCGGCAGGCCCTGTAGGGTTGATTTGCCAGCTTGTCGCCTGCTTGCTTGACACGTCATAGGACGGGTGTCACTTGTAGGCATTTTCTGTAGAAAGTGGCTGCCATGTGGCATATAACAACCACTTAGTCACCTTAGAGCTTGACACCGCACTGATTGACGACGTATGTTGTCGTGAGGTGGTGCGGTGGGGTGGCTTGCCTTCGCTCATCCCAGCACGTCTGCCGGGGCGATCCAAGGAAGGCTTGCTTCCGGAATAACCTTGCCTCCGCCATGCCCGTCTGGCTGGCAGGGGAGGTTTTTTCCTTAGGAGTACCTTGCCCCTCTGGCTAGCCTTGGTCTTCTTAACCCTGCTTGAATCCTTTGAGGGAGTCGATCCATCTTGCTTGAGTTGATCATGGTGTTGTGAACTTGTCCTCGTGCTCGATAGCTTGTCGTCCGTGCACAAGGCAAGGGGAAAAATGCACCCCTGTTTGTGTACCCCGACAACACTCAAATATGCTCCCTACGAGTAGTAAACTAAAGGGCTTGACGACACATACTGTTGGGGTTATTCCCCACGTCCAAGACCCAGCTCATAAGGATAAGCCGTCGTAAGGTTTAAGTCATCTCTGGGTTTAAGTTCTCCTGACGTTAAGTCATCTCAGATCCTGACCCAGCTGGTGAGACCCGGCTGACAGTCTATAACCTGGCAGACAGTTATGACCCGACAGACAGATTGTGACCTGGCAGATGCATGGAGACACAGAGATGAGTCTAAGAGATGAGTCGCCTGGGGTTAAGAAGCCCAAGATGTTAAGAAGTCCACTGAGAGAAGTTAGAATAGTTTAAGTCTTAATCCGACTTGGACTCTACATGTAACCCGCCCCTTCAACTTATATAAGGAGGGGCGGGGCACCCCAAGAGTGTCATGTTTTCTCTAGACGTCTCAATAGACACGTACCAATAGACATGTCTTAGACAATGTCAAAGTAGACGCTCTCGAGATAGAGGTAGCGAAACCTCACCCTTGTAACCAAGATCGTCATCATAATCAATATCAATCAAGTAGGATGTAGGCTTTTGCCTCCACCATGACAGGACGAACCTGGGTAAAATATCGCGTCTCTTGTCCCGCTCAACACCTCTCAAGCTACCAGTTAGATGCGTTGGCCTCACGACTAAGTCCTTTTCACTACGGACATCTGCCGTGACAAATCCATGGCCGTTTGCACCCGGTGGTGATGAGTTCTTGGATAGATCTTTCCTCGGGAGTGAGATGGTCGCAAATTTCAGGATGAAGAAGAGCTGGTTTGAAAGGATTTGCATCAGTCTCGATCTGTGAGATTTAAGGTTCAAAGAAATTAGGGTTGCGCTTGTGCACTACCATAAGCTGCCAAGGTTAACAGGAGTGTTCTCCACTGCAACCGAAACATGTTGCTATAGTCCATAAAGGTCATCCTGAATTTTCCGCTGTAGAAAAGAGGTCGCAAGTCGCCAAAACCATCGTCTTCCTCTATGTCCTATTTCGCCCTCGGTGTGTCAAATTTCCGTCAGTAACTAGCCATAACCGGTCGCCATTTTGTTTTGGTTCAACAGTTAAACCATCAACAACAAAGGAAAAAAGTTAAGAAAAAAGTCAAAGAAAAGGAAAGAGGCAGATGTGAGTTGTCCGATGACCTGGAAACGGACACAGCCGTGACCCAGATTCTGTTGCATCGTCTCACCATGGTTCACCCGTCTGCCTTCACCGTGGCTCACCGCGGCCACTACAGATCGAGCCGCCTCGACGCCTCTCCTCATCCGGCCATGTCTGCCTTAAGCTGCCTCTGACTTACCTCAAAGCCGTCGCGGCCTCTCCTCGCTGGCATAGCTCCACCACCGCAGACGCCTCCAAGCTGCCTCTAGCTACTGCTGTTTCTGTGGCTGTAAGCCCCTGTTTGCCTAAGCTACCAGCGTGCGCACCTTTGCCATTGATTCGACCCTTTCGGAGCCCGACGCTGCTGCCTTGCTTTGACCGGAGTTCCTCCGAGCCGCCGGTGCCCCTCTACCATCACCGAGTAAAGCCACCATGGCCCTGCCCCCAAACGGCCTCGAGTTAAACCCGGCCTCGTACTGCTGACCGAATCAATAGTCAAGTCGCCATTCAACTCCACCATTGAGCCATCGGTCTCCGCCTCGGCTGCTGAGCGCTCCAAGCCGCCTACATCGTGCCCGCGCGAGACCCGCCCGCGGTGACTCTACCTCCGGCTCACCACCACCTTCCCCACAACTGTCTTTGAACCGTATTCTGCCTCCGACGGGTCATGGTGCATGAGGCCGCCCTCTGCTTAAAGTCGCCACAGCCTTGGGCCGGCCGCGTCCCCATTGTCGCTCGGTGCCCTTGCGCGCCCTCGCCCGCTCCCAAGGTGCAGCTACGCTCGAGTCATCACAAACCTGGCCCGTCGCCAGCTAGGCTTGATGGCTCCGCCGCACCGGCTCACCGCTACATGCGCCAGCCGGCTCACCGCCTCAAAACACCTTCGAGTCACCACAATGGATTATCTTTGAGCCAGACGGTTCGCGCCGTCGCCCCTGCAATCTCACGTTGAGCCGCCGCACCAGTCTTGCTTTTGAGCCGGACGGCCTGCGCCGTTGCCTCTGCAATCTTGTTTGGAGCCTGTCGGACTCCGCCGTTGCCGATTTTGTTGCCCCGCTAGCGCCTTATCGACCTGCTGTTTCCAGGCTGCCATGGTCTCCTGTCTTGTTGGCCATGAGCCTATGACCCGCCGCAACGATAGACCTATAGTAGAAATGGAAATTCCATATTAACAAAAATGGAACGTTCCGTTTCCACGTCTGTTCCACCGGAAAACACCGTTCAGTTTTTGTTTCTGTTTTCGCATAAAAAATTCCATTTCCATTTCTGTTTTGCAAATTTCCGTTTTCGTTTTCATATTTCCTCTCCATTTCCATTTTTCCTCTGGAAAAGCAGAAACTTTCCACTCTGTTTTCATCCCTACAGGCCACTATGCTTTTGGGCCCATTCTTAGTCAGGTTTGTATTTCAGCCTATTAAAGGCCCGTTTACTAGTTCGACCCGATAATCGTTTTGGCCTCTTAGCGGCACTTGGTGCACCTGGGCCGTTGTCCGCCTGATTCCACTTTAGGCCATTTAACGACCGTGCTGCAACTGGGTTATTTCTTGTACAAAGTGACTTTAGGCCTCTTAATGGCCCGTAGTGTTCGTGGATAAATTTCAGCCAAACATGCCTATCAACCTGTTAATGGCCCGTGGCACAATTGGGCCTAATTATGACCTGCGTTGAATCCGACCTTCTTACAACCCATCCTGTTAATGGCCCGTGACACAATTGGGCCTACAGCCCACGTTGATACCAGCCTGCTTACATCCCATAATTTTATTGGGCCAAACAGGGCTCGAGATACATTTTGGCATGTTAACGACTCATTTGTTATTGAACCAAACATGGGCCTACGGCAGTTTTGACCCGTGTTGGCCCATGATTTTTTGGCTCAACTCTAGCCCAATCTAGTTTTCAGCCTTTTAAAAGCCCAGGTATTCTCTCGCCCAACAGGCCTAAAATTTACTTGGCCTGTTAAAGGTGGAAAACTACTTTACGTTTAGGCCTGCTAATGGACCGAGATGATTATAGGCCCACGTTTTGGCCCATATATAGGAGTTGCGGGCCGGTCTATCCGGCCGGCCTGATAGACATACAACGTTGAGCTCCGTTGGAGCTTCTGGCCTAATTACATCATACAAACTAAGAATAAACCTAGACTACACAATAAAGCAATTACGGCATATTACATACACTGGGCATCAAAGTTCGCCACCAGTGATAATAAAGTGCAAAGAGACCGCTGATTACATACACTGGGTGTCAAAGCTTGACACCAGTGCATATAAACGCGCCAACAAAAGAATAACAAAATTGACAGCACTACAAAACAGTTCAGAAGGCATTAGGTCTGTCCCCGAGGTGAACCACAACTAGTAGAACAAGCTGATGAGACCTCAGTTGTCTCAATGTAGATCCTCAAACTCCAGCTGTGTAGCAAGAAAGCACAGATGGCTATCCTCTGAGATATTCCTTACAAAATGTCATCAAGTCAGACCTAAGTTGAACCAAGCCTTTCTGCTTTAAGTTGAGACTGAAGAAGTCAAACTGATTGAGGCAGCAACTGCACTAAGGCTGTCTCACAACTGCTGCTGAGTAGCTTCAACTCACATTCTTCATCAAGACATGACCTTGGGGTCATATCGCTCTCTTCAAGATGGTTTGGCTCACCATCTTCGCTAAAGTTCAGGCTGGCATAAGAGATATGACCCCAAAAGAGAAACAAGGAGACAAATAACAGTTTCACAAATACATAAGCAACGATAGTCAGTGTGCTGACAATTCCGCCCCATTTTATATTGGCAAATTTAGAGATATAATTTAAAATAGCATTAACATAATATGGCATTGTCCGTATCATCGGCATAATCTATTAAGACAAAGCAGGAAATGAGATGATGTAGGCGTGGGCAGCTTCACCACACCACCAGATTAGAGATCTAGTACACATGCATACATATAGGGCTAAAGAAAATAAATGGATCTGTTCTGCATAAGGAATATTTTTTACAAGTACAATTTGAAACTGGTAGTTGTTGCAAACATCCAATCTGATGCAAACACCAAAGTAAACAACAATGGAGGAAATGATGCCTATACAAATCTATACTAGAACAAAGCTTGAAGGCTTGAGAAGGATGGACTTACATTACATGTTAACATGGGCTGAACAAAGCCCTGCTCCATGTTGATGGAAGGATAATTCAAGGAATTCCCCAAAGAAACTTCTTCATAAGTGTGGCACCCCGCCTCAGAGCGACCGGTTTACCTTGTATTGCCAACCCAGAGATCATGTCTTTTGGCAACACAAAACATCTTGGTACAGAAATCACCGCTTTATTGAAACTAGCAAAGCATAGATGGTACATTACATCAAGTAGCGAGGCCAAGAGGCACACTCGGTGCAGCTAAACAATATGTTCATTATTTAGTGAACATAAAGGGGGCCTCGAGCATGACGTCTACACGGCAACAGAACAACAACGTAGCGGAACTCCATAGCACAGGTACACCGATGTGGACACGGTCCGGACACGGCAGCAGTCCGATCTAGTTAGACTTTCCTGAAAGCTGGCATAACACGCCAGGTCAGTAGATTGAATGTACTTGCAAGCTCGCAACAAGCAAAACCATAATGGCAAACAACATCATGACAATTAAACAAGTTCAATGCAAATATCAACATGCTACTCATGCAGTGACCAAACTTGTGCATCGAGTCACTCAGACACTCTTACCAATAGGTTGCCTCGCAACAGGACAGTGATCACAACAGACCACTAACGAACCACTCTTGGTACCACAGGTTACCTCGTAAGCCAAAACAGTGACCATTTCTGGATCACGAACAGTACCACCATAGTCAGTCTCACTAACATCATCACAACTTAACAGTGCAGGGTAAATACTTAGTGTGCAATATTATTTATGAAAGTTGATCCATGGTGTGACTTATTTACGAACTAGGCCCTTATCCACGGGCGCGGCTATCGATATATTAATACACTCTGCAAAGGTAGCGCACTTTACCCACACTACGGAACCCATGGCCTCGCACTCCCATTCGGGTGGACAAACGACATTCCGACAGAACCCTCCCATTGCCATAACACCCTTACAACCACTCCGACCAACTCCCCTCTAGGACTAGTCCTGGGTGATGCCGCCTCCTAGAGGCAACTACCACCGTCGTGGCAAAACAAACAGTCCCGAACGGGGACCCGGTGCCATAACAACAACAGATCCACAAGGTTATGTCTGCTTACCGGGCCAGGGTACCACACGCCCATAACCTTCCCTTGTTGGAGGTAATGACAAGAGGTCTGACAACGGAACAACTACGGCCTCCCCACTAAGGCAAATGTGGTTGCACTTGGCAGCCCGATTCAGTGGCACCATGACCCGACCAACTTTTAAGTTCAAGTTCAATTATCATCAGGTTTAACTTGAAAATAAAAATGCTCGAGTCACATTATGCCATGCTCATGCAACCATGTACCATGCATCATATATCGCATTAACAATACCAGATCAACCTTATTCAAAGTTTTACTTGCACAAACTCAACTTGCAACATTTCTGATCCTTTCTTATTGGTTATTTCTACTCATTACTATGACATCCCCAATTCGACCGTACGCTAAACATACACGCAAACGTGTACGATCAAGATCAGGGACTCAGGGAAGATATCACAACACAACTCTAAACACAACTAAAAGAATACAAGCTTTATATTACAAGCCAGGGGCCTCAAGGGCTCGAATACATAGCTCGATACACAAGAGTCAGTGGAAGCAACAATATCTGAGTACAGACATAAGTTAAACAAGGATGCCTTTAGAAGGCTAGCACAAAAGCAACAACAATTGAAGAGGCAAGGCCTCTTGCCTGGGACCTCCTAACTACTCCTGGTCATCGGTGGTCTCCACGTAGCAGTATCCGTCAGCGGTGGCATCTGGCTCCCGGGATCTACCATCTGGTTGCATCAGCCGGAAAGAAGAAAGAAGGGGCAAAAGGGGTAGCAAAGCAACCATGAGTGCTCATCCAAAGTACTCGCAAGCATAAGATCTATACTAAGTATGCACTGGTATCAAATGGAAGGTTTGTATCTATGGACTGAACTACAGAATGCCAGAATAGAGGGGGAAGGCCTAGCCTATCGAAGACTAGCATCTTCAAGCAGCTCCGAGCATCTTGCAGCATGTAGAAGAGTAAAGAATAGCAGTTTATAATTAATAAGCATGTTGTAACAACAACGCCCAGACATCCTTCCACGACTCCTACGGGAAAGCAATCTCGGAGACACATATCTCAAGTATCCATTTGTAGTTGTATAAGATCAGGATACAAGTCTGAACGTCCATTACCGCAGACATGGTATTCGAATATATATCTTCCCTGCAGGGGTGCACCACGTTACCCAACACGCTCGATCACTCTGGCCGGACACACCTTTCTGGGGTCAATGCCAGGCCTCGGAAGATCAACACATCGCAACCCTACCTAGGCTCAGTAGAGAGGTCCCCGCCGGTCTACATACTAAGCACTCCGGGGTCTTGGGCCCATCGCCTGCAACACTCCAGGTCCTTGCGAGTAGGGTGGATACCCAACACTGCCTCGGGTGGCCAGCACGATCCAACCATGCCGCACTTCTGAACTGGACTTCTGAAAAAGCTTCGGCTGATACTGCGACGTCGAGGCCCATAACTGTTCTCCCGTGGTGGTTAGTGCGTAAAGGCCCAAGGCCAACTCAGAACAAATACCCAAACCTGTTAGTGCATTGGGGGCTCGTGAAGACGAGCAGAGACTCACGATAATGTGACCCCGCCGCCCCGTCTCGTGGACTTACAGCAAGGGCCCAGAATGCCCGACCGTGCCACGTAGAAAACTCGCGGGTGCTCTATGGGCCCACTCGACTTTCACATCAACTTGCGGGTACTCCTCAGGGCCGACCCGACTTCAACAATGGTCTCAATTAAAGATCAGGTAACCGTGTGTCCAAACATCAAGGGGAAAACCCAAGGAATCACCCTCGGTGGATTCCACTCGATGTAATCATCAAGGTGAGCGTAAGAGGAACCACCCTCGAGGTTCACACTTGAGGTGTTGCACGACAGAGCCGTGACGGGAATGGTGAAAGAGGAACCACCCTCGTTGACCGCGACCAAATAACTACACTAAAGAATTATCATTAGGAGTGCGTTATGAGGGATCACCCTCGGCACTCGATAGTAGCTCTGCAGAGTCAAGCAACAAATGGGCGTGATGTGATGTGAGGTGTCGGGCTCTAGTCATCGATCACGTTGATCGAGTCATCGATGATGAAGCAGGGGCAACAAGGACAAGGTGGGGGGCACTGATGGATCACTAACCAACCTATACTAAGCAATTTAGGATAAGCAGGTAGGTAACAATAAGCAGGTTACAAAAGCAGGCTATGCATCAGAATAGGAGCAATCAATTACAGTAGCAAAATTTAATGCAAGCATGAGAGAATGGAATGGGCAATATCGGGATGATCAAGGGGGGGGGGCTTGCCTGGAAGCTCCACAGAAAGGGAATAAGGGTCATCGTCGACGTAGTTGATAATAGGGGCAGCATCAGTCTCGGGGTCTACCATAGAGAAGAGGGGAAGAAACAGTAAATACAGAGCAAACAGATGCATGACAGGTAATAAGTAGCGCTAGGGGGTGCTCTAACGCAAAGCTACACAATACTCGCGAAGGGGAATAACATCCGGGAATGTTTCCCCGAAGTTTGCATTTTTCAGACAAATGAACCAGATGGGGAAGGTTGCCTGTTCACTATGCTAGGGATGTGTGGCAGACGAACGAACTGCGTATTCGGGTTCGTCTCGCCTTTCTGCGCAACTTTCATGTATAAAACTTTTTCATCCGAGCTACATATTATTTTATACGATTCTAAAGTTTTATTGGTATTTTGTAATTTAATTTGATTCGAAATAAAAGCAAATTGCTACGGGTACCCAGCTCTGGTACACAGAAGTGTAGCAGAGGGGCAGACATGTGGGCCAGGGGGTTCGGTTGACTGTTGACCAGGTCAATGGTTGACCAGTCAACAGGGTCAGTGGACCCACTTGTAAGTGTAACATGTGTTAAAAATTATTTAGTTAAACAATTTACAGAGTGGGTGGGGGGGGGGCACATGTAATATACTCAAAGTGGGGTGGCTAGTACTACTAAAGAGGGATTAGTCCCCAATTGCTTTTGGGCCGTCCGTCAGGCTCTGCACACACACGCACACATAGCACACGCCACACTCGGCCATGGCCATGGCCAACTGCAAGCAGCAAAGCAGTGGCAACATGCAGGAGAGCGGAAAGCAACGTCAGCGCATAGCAGCAACAACAATAGCAAGCCAACAACACCAGCGGCACACAGTAGCAGGCGCGACACTAGCAGAACGCAGCAACAGCAGCTGAGCAGCGGCGGCAGCCACGGGCACGTGGCAGGGAAGCGGCCAGGCGCGGGCTCGCAGGGGCGGGGCACATTGGAGGACGTGGCCGGCACAGTCGGGGCCCCAGCAGCCGCAGACGCGAGCTAGGCGGCCGGGGACGCGCGGCCAAGGCACGAACAAGGCGCGTGGCTGTAGCGAGCATCTCGCGGCGCGCGCGGCACAATGGTGCGGGCGGAACACAAGCGATGAGCGGGACGACAGCAGGAGGGCGCAGGTGACCGGGGTGACCGAGAACTCGGCTGAACCTCGAGCGGCACGGGACGGCGAGGCTACGACAGGAGCTAACCTACGGGGTACGGGAAGAAACAAGGGGAGGTCAAGGAGGATCCGAGGCTCACAGCGTAGCTCGGGGAGGGCTTGACGAGGCCGGGGATGGTCGGTGGCGCACAGATCGACGCGGTGGATGACGGCGGCGAAGTTGAAGAAGAAGCTCAATCCCAACGGCACGGTCGAGTCCGGCTGGATCCAATGGACGAAGGTGAAGAAGCGAACGACGGCGGAGTTGCTGGACACGACCGTAGGGCGCTGGGGAGATGATGCTCGCGGCAATGGTGGTGGCATTCGCAGTCACTACACGAGTTTAGGAGCTCGTTTTTAGTAGATGAGGGGGCACGATGGGGGAATGAGAGGGGATTGATCGAGAGCAGGCTAGGGTTTTCGATGGATGCATTTATAGGCGGCCGGGGAGCATCGATGGTTGCCACACACGCCATGGCCGTGGATGTGTGCCACGAACCCTCCGTCTCCTTTACAAAGGAGGGGGTGAGGTGGAGGTGGGCTGGGTCAAAAGTACTGTGGTCATCAAAGGCCCAGTGGCACAACTGTTATTTAGGCCATTTTCTATTTTTCCTTTTATGTATTTCAGTTAGCCACTGTTTGTATTTATTTGAGTGATAAAAACAAATTTAGTCGAACTTGAAATTTGGCACACAATTTGAGAACAACATTGTGGTGTTGCATAAAAAGTTTTAGAGCCAACGAAATTGTTCACGCATTCTTGGAAATTGAAAAGGCCAATTAATATGCCATTGGGCCACTTTATATTTTCCTAGGGATTAAAGGGAGAGCCAAATGATGTTGGTTGCCACATGATATCTAGTGAGTATTTGCAACCCAACGAACACTTTTGTTTTGACATTTGAAAATTTTACTTGTTTGACTTTATTTTTAAATTTTCAATTTGAACCGATTTGGAATCAACGCGAGTTTAACAACAGTAATCGTGGTGACGTGGTGAGGGTTACTGTAGCTCAATTATCCGGGCGTCACAATTCTCCTCCACTACAAGAAATCTCGTCCCGAGATTTAAGGGGTGGAGTAAAGGGGAAATATTCGGGAAGGACGGAGCTCAACACAAGATAGGTACCTGGGGGCTATCTCAGTGAACATGGCATAGAGGCATCTCTCGAGTTGAAATTTAGGAAAGTCATCGAGAGCAATGCTAGATGGTGCAATAAGAAGCTTCAAGCGGATGGATAATAGTTCGATGTGTGAAACAGAGTGTGAAAGGGGTTTAGAGCATCGAGAACAAGTATTGCATCTGATACCAGAACAGATCACAAGAAGGTGGCTCATGAATTACATACCAAGCTAAGAGTGAGGAACAATTTTGGAAGACATGGATGTACAGGAGGGTCATGTTTCGATCCTAATGAACTGTGGGTTATGGGCCCACCATGTGGGTTAAGAACAGGAAGGCGCTAATCAATTTGCACAGTCATGATAGCAAGGCATGTCAAAGTATCGCCTGTCAGTTATGTCGGCAACAACGTCGGTACCAAGGGCGAGAGACGGAGAGAACCATTTTCCTGCTCATTAAGACGAGGCGGACCAATTGCAAAGTTCTTGTCCATCGGTGGCTACCAGAATGTCATCAACAATAGTAACAAGGTCTTGCTGACAGAGTTTGTACACCGAGGTGTTTACATAAGCAGGGAATTATCATTGCTCAGATATGTTAGGTTACAAGAAAGGTTAAACAAAATAATGGAAAGGAAAGTGTAGGCTTGAATCAGTTATCGGTGTCCTTGAGTGTCTAGCAACTCAGAACCCGTGGAAAATTGGAATCGACGAGAAATAATAGTTGATGAAGAACTCATAAGAAGTTATGTAGTTCAATGATATTCTCGAGATACAAGAGGGTAATACTCGAGGGTAGAGCAGAATAGAGGTTGGACAGGTCAAGTGGTCTGCAGAAGACAAGTATTTCAACTTGTCCAAGAAATGGGATCAAAGAAAAACAATATGATCGAAACCACGGTTGCTAAGGACCAAACATAGATAGAAGATGAACTTATCACAATGGAATTATTATTATAACAAGAAGCTTCCATGATAAGTTCCACATCGGGTCCATGGGCATGAACACAAAGTTCAAGGTCGACTCCCACTTCTCCAATGCATAACCTTTCATGCACTTCTTGCTTTCGATGAAGTTGTAGTGTTGATATTTTATCTGGCAAAACACCGGAAGAGTAAGACTCATGCAGACTCTCGAGTTCAAACGGATTAGGGAAGGCGTAGGTTCAACCCATAGAGGCATCTTAGGAACCTTTTCCACAAACTTTAGGAGTAAAATATCTCAAGCTCATAAGTATAGCATGGTTGAGGAAGCAGAGGATACAATTTACCAAAGGCATTATGTATCTGAGGAAAGGCTCACAAGGTTAGTGAATATGAAGGACGTTGTTGGATAAAACCCAACAAGAGATCCGGTGGTCCACAAGGGATCTGATGTGAGCAATGGTACTCAGCCAGAAGAAGAAAGAATGTAAGGAGATCGGATTATAGAAAAAACTGACTAATTCAATCTCAAATGCAAAGGAATTTATGATTCTCAAATCTAGGGATCAGAAGCAAACACTCTGACTAAGGATGGATAAGTTGAATAGACTCAGAATGACAATCAATCAAGGCTTGATCCACCGAACACTACCTCATGTCCGGAGTGACATCTAAACCAACGGAAGAATTTTAAATAGGAATGATGATCGCGAGAATTCACAAACAAATCGAATCAAATGCTCAAAATTATGATGGCAAAGGATGCTAATGAGTATTGCTAGACATATGAAAGTAACCATAATACAAGCAGATAAGTATTTGCAGAGCGATAGTTGGAGAGGATTATCGGAAGATCGGATAGTACTTCAAAGTGTCTTGTGAATCACTTGATCAACTAGGAATGAACAAATCCTCGAAAAGTGTGAGGAATTATTCATAGGGGTATCCATGCGACAAGGAACTGCAGGGCAGTAAGCATAGAGGATTCTCAGAATATCAAGAGAGTATTTCAGGACATCTTGTATTAACAAGAGCAACTTGGGATGAAGGTATGAATGACAATGTAGGTAGTTACCCATAAGGATTTATCGGTGGTAGGGATCGCAACAGCGAAGGGTACAAGGGTTTCGAGAAAACATCGAAGAGTATTTCAGAATCTTCTGGTGCACCAAGCAATCATCTGGAGTGAGGGGCTCTCCGGGAGAAAGTGTTTACGAGAACCTAGAGTGCGTGGCGGTAGCAAAAGGGTCCAATTTCAATTTTTTTTGAACTCGACTCACATCATGAAATTCTTTGATAAAGGGTCAAGACCCGAAATTCAGCCTCTTAGGCCTTGTACAATGGGAGATGCTTAGGGAGGTGCTTAGAAAAATAAACCGAGTTTTTTAAAGCACCGGTGCCTATTTCTGTAAGAGAGACGCTTAGTTAAACGTCTATCCTGTACAAATAAGCAACGTGCTTAAGGAAAGCTCGGTTTATTTCTAAGAGCAACTCTAGCAGACCCCGCAAAACGCCGGCCCGCAAAACGCGTTTGTAATTCGCGCAAAACTGCTTTTGCAGGCCGGCGAGGGCTAGCACAGATACAGACCGCAGAATATACTTTTTTACGGGTCGGCTATGCGGGTTCTGCTCTTTACGCCGCTGCATCCCCGCAAATCATCAGCCCGCAATCTCAAATCCAACATAATTCAACAATCGAAAACAAACTGAATTATTCAAATCAAACATAAAACAATAATCATCCGCATTACAAATAATTATTCAAATCACCGGAGCAAACTTAAAATAATGCAATACAAAACTTGTCATGAATACAAATACAAATGAATACAAAAATTAGTCACTGCCCAACCCTTTGCCAATGGTGCTCAATGAGATCTTTCTGAAGTTGAAAGTGTGTGTCCGCATTTTCAATCTCGCTGTATGTGTGAAGAAAAGCCCCAATGCGTTTTGTGTCTCTAGCTGGTTTGACACGGCTACCCACATTATCGTAAAATAATTCTAAGTCCATTCCTCTCTCATCTTCAAGAATCATATTATGCAGGATAACACAACAAGTCATGATGTTCTTCAGGGTTTTCTTATCCGAAAAACGAGCAGGACCTCGGAAAATGGCAAACCTAGATTGCAAAACACCGAATGTTCTTTCAATGTCTTTTCGGGCTGCCTCTTGCACCCTTGCAAATTCACATTGTTTTTTTGTTTTGGATTCTTTGATGCTCTTGACAAATATGCACCAAGGAGGATATATACCATCTGCAAGATAGTACCCCTTTGTGTATTCATGCCCATTGATAGTGTAGTTGCAAGCAGGAGCATCACCACTAGCAAGCCTAGTAAACAAATGAGAGCGTTGCAACACATTGATATTATTGAGTGTGCCGGACATACCAAAAAGCAATGCTAAATCCATAAATCCTCAGATGCTACGGCTCTAGCACAACTGTTGCATCACGAGACTTGCCACAATACATTCCTTGCCAAGCCTTGGGGCAATTTTTCCAATTCCAATGCATACAATCAATGCTACCTAGCATCCCAGGCCAACCTCTCCTCTTATTAGCTGCCATCAATTTCTTTGTGTCATATTCATCTGGTGCCCGAAGATACTCGGGACCAAAGACACGGACGATCACTTTCGCAAATCTACGACATACTCAATTGTGCTATCTTCACCAATGCGAAGATACTCATCGGTATAGTCAGCCGGAACGCCATATGCTATCACCCGCATAGCTGCGGAGATTTTTTGATATGCACTAAGCCCTTTAGCCCGCAACATTCCTTCTCTGAGTGAAATACCAGCAATTTGCCTCACAAGCTTCAACAATTTTCACAAAAAGGGACCGGCGCATTCGGTACCTTCTGCGGAAGAGGTGTGCAGGATATGTAGGATTCTCCGAAAAATAATCTTGCATCAACATCTCGTTTCCAATATGGCGATTCCGCGGAATGCACAGACGCCCGACAGTAGATCCTCGCCTCCTCTTTCGGTACTCGTCTTCATGCTCCTTCACGGCAAGCGCCATGACCAATGTTTGCTGCCGAAAGGTCGCAAGCATGGTCTCCACACCCGAGTCGTCTGAATCGGACGAATCGGATAGCAAGAACTTCTCGCACGGGGTCAACTCCATCTACACGCACGCACGCTGGCGCGTCAATCTACTACACAACTCGCGAAAATCACAAAAAAAAGACTAACCGGTGGCGAGTGATCCGGGGGCGGCGACGAGGGTCGTGCACTCGGCGGTGGTCGATCCCAGCGGCGGCGGCGACTGGGGGGCGTCTCTTCTCGCTGGATCCGGAGGGGCGATGCAGCGGCTCGGGGCGGCCCCGCGGAGCGATTCCGCCCGCAGATATGGCCGGAATCGCCGGCGGCGGGCGGGCGAAAGCAAGGGCGGGCAGCGGCGGAAGGAAGGGGGAAAAGAGCGCGGGCTGAAATGTCCCTTCCGCCAACCGCTTCTCTGTGATGCAGGGCACCGCAGCCGCGAGGGGGAAACCCGCGTTTTCCCGGGTTGGGGCCGGAAATTTGCCGCGCCCGCTAAAAACTTTTACGTGCCGGGGCGGGATGCGGGGTCTGGTCGGGTAGACTTTCCGGCCCGTACCCGCATTTTGGCGGTTATTTTGCGGGCCGGGGACGGATGCGGGGTCTGCTAGAGTTGCTCTAAGCACATCCCTTGCATTGTACAAGGCATCATGTACAAGGCCTTAGGCTAACTCCACCGCACGACCCCAAACGGACGTCCGGTTTGGCCGGATTTTGTCCCTTTGGGGCGCCGATGGGTTCGCTCGTGTCCGGCTTTGTCAGATGGGTCGTGCGTGCGCCCACCGCGCGGCCGCACCCCAAATCGTGTCCGGGGTGGACGTGAATAAAAAAAATAAAAACTAGAATGAAATAACTAAAAAAAATAAATAAACGCATTTAAAAAACATAAAACATATATAGGGGTCGGCCACAAAATGGCCCAGTTTTCACGGCCACAAAATGCCCAGTTTCATAATTAACATATAAAAAAATATAAAAAAACGCCTCCCGCGCGCTCCTGCCGCGCCCGTCGGTGCCGTGGCCGTCGCCGTCTTCACTGGCCGCCGGTGTCGTCGTCGTCGCTGACGAGGTCGACGTACTCCGGCGGCGTCCAGAGGTGGGGCGGCGGTGCGTGGTGGACGGGGGCGGGCTGGACGACCCAAGGTGCCTGCACCACCTCCTCCCGCGGCGACGCCTCCCGCTCCGGTGACCGCGGCGGAGTGGGGCACCAGTTCACGCCCAGGCTGGCGGCCATCTCCGACGCAGTGCAGGACCAGCCCCACCCCTGGCCCAGCAGCTTCTCGAACGCCGGTGGGTCCTCCTCCATCGGCTCCTCCGTGATGGCCGCCAGCTACAGCTCCGGGAAGGCGACGTCCCCGGCGGCAGAGAGGGCCAAGGCCTCCTCCAGGCCGTCCCACTGCCGCCGTCGTGCGTGTTCATGGAGTCGTCCATGACACGCTGCAGGAGACGGGCCTCCTCCTCCGCTGTCATGCGAGGAGGGGGAGGGGGCGACGGAGACGGGGAAGGCGATGGCGTGGGCGTCAGGCCGCACACCCGCATACGCCCGCGCGGCTCTGCACCTGGCCTCCGCGGCCCCGACACGGTGCCGACGAAGTAGGACGCGCGGCGCGTGTCGTACTCGTCCTGGAGCCATGTGTCCCAGAGCGGGGAGTCGGGGGCATACCTGTGGTCATAGTACAGGTCGTCGGGGAGGAGGCGGCGGTGGCGGTTGATCTCATCGCGCCGTGCACGGCCGGTCGCCGGCACCGGCGGGATGGGGACCCGGTCCGCGGAGAGGTGCCACCCGTTGGGAAGGTGGGCGTCGCTCCACGGGACCGGCGTCGCCGTCTCCCGGTACCTCCGGCACACGTCCGCGCAGATGTACTGCCGGGCGCGCTCGCCGGAGGGCCCAAGGGCAATGGTGAAGGGGGCCGGCGCGGGGCTCGACGGGAGAAGTGCGGCGGTGACACGGGGGCTCGACGGGAGGAGCGCGACGGTGACGCGGGCTCCTCCTTTTTCACGGATCCGCGGCGACCGCCGGAGGAGGAGCCGGCCTCGCGGTCGTGCTTCCCCTTGCGGTTCCACAGACCCATGGCTGCGGCCGGCCGGCGAGCTCGAGGGGCGGGGAGTGGCTAGGGTTTGGGCGTGCCGACTTTCGAGGGGGCAGAGAGGGGCCGGCGTGGGGATGAGGACGACGACCGGTCCACGGGTCCCATTTAAGAAGGACGCCGACCCGTCGCGTGCGGATGACATGTGGGGCCTCCCGCCCGTGCGCATTTATGTTGGCGGGTGGGAGGTAGGTGGCCGCCTGCCACGCGGCCCCGACGCGGACGTTCGAAGCGTCCGTTCGCTGTCCGCCGCGACTCAAACACGGCGCGAGTTTGCGCTCGAAATGGGTCGGCACGGACATAAAACGGACCAGATGGGTCCGGGCCGTCGCTCGCTGGTCCATTTCATTTGTCCTTTTTATTCCAAACGAACGGGGCCGGACAAGATAGGGTCGCGCGGTGGAGTTGGCCTTACCGGTTCCGACGCCCTATCGCCCTCTCGTAGCCCTCGTATATAGCCCACTCTCTCCAGATCTTGCTCGTCTCCCCGGGTCCCGCCTCGCCGTCGGTAACGATGAACCGCCACCGCCGTGGCATCTTCGACGGCCTTCCGATTCCGGCCGACAAATCTGTAAGTCCCGAATACATCCCTCCATTCCGCCTGGAATTTATATGGAATTTGAAATTGGGGTCTGGCCGGGCGTGCGTGCGTGCAGTACCTTAAGGAAGGGCTGTCGCGGATCGACGAGGGATGGGCCGCGGCGCGGTTCGACTCGCTGCCGCACGTCGTGCACATCCTCACCTCGAAGGACCGCGATGGCGAGATCCAGTTCCTCAAGGAGCAGAGCGACCTCATCGAGGACGTCGTTGACGAGGTCGTCCACGCGTACCACCATGGTTTCAACAAGGCCATCCAGAACTACTCCCAGGTCCGTCCGCCCGTCTGCCACACCACCTGCGCATTCCTTCTCCCTGGCGGATTATTCATCCCCGTCCATTTTGGAGAGTGTAGTCGCCGTTGCATTTTATTTTTATCATTTTACGGTGTGGTGCCAGATCCTGCGGCTGTTCAGCGAATCCGCCGAGAGCATCACCGGCCTCAAGGGGGAGATGGCAGAGGCCAAAAAGCTGCTTGGGAGGAAGAATCAGCACCTTGGGCAGCTATGGTACAGGTCCCTCACGCTGCGCCACGTGATCTCCCTGCTGGATCAGGTTGAGGATGTTGCCAAGGTCAGTGGGCACACTTCACCCGTTACAATTATGTACTACTCCTTGGCAGCAACATTACATTAAACGGAAGTTGGTAATTAGGCTCTGTCTGTATTCTGCAACCAGACGTTGATGATCAACACAAATGCAAAAAAGGGACATTTGTGGGATGGAACAAAAATATCATTTGTTAGTATGTGTTAGCCATTTTCTTTGCGTTGTTAAAATCCGTATGCACTAGATGAGCCCAGCTGTTGCATACTCATGTTTGATACATTTAATAATCATGCCAGGACAGTTTGTCTAATCTAGAAACGAAAAATGTCATAAACTGCTAGATGTGTGGGTTATGATATTTTGACAAAAAATATTGACCAATTACAAAAGGAAAAGGATCATAGTTCAGTAAGCTGCTTATCTATACTTACTAGCTAATTGCCTGTGCGTTGCAACGTGGGAAACATATTACGAGTGCCTCAATAGAGACGCCGTGAGTGTTTTTTTCCCTTATGGCCCGTCCCACATCGACGTCGTCGGGGTAGGATCGCGTGGCAGAAAGTGAAGATGACGGAAAGGGAACGAGAGATTTTAGGAGGAGCCCACATAAATGATACTTTCCCTAAATTAAGGCGATCCTCGCTTGAGGTATTTAACTGCACTAAGCATGCTATAGTCAAAACCGGAAAAGAATGATGCTCTCCATAGTTAACGTGATCCTTCTGTCCAACGCTAGATGATACTTTCCATAAATTAATAGATGTTGTTTTTTGTTTCAAGGGAATGAGTAGGATAAGGAAAGAAAAATATCGATTTGGTTCAGATTATTTCAAGTTACACTATATACGTTGGTTTTTGTTTTGTGTGGCATCGGTTGAGATTACCAAAAAAATCTACAGAAAACCAAGCGAGGATGGGGGGAGGCAAGGCGAACCTACCAACTCCCCTTTAAAAGTAGAGATTATCAATAAAAGTACGAGTGTGTAGGGATACTAGTCACCTTAACCATCCATAAAATCCGGTCAACAATGTAAAGAAGGTGAAACTTTTCTCGCGGTTGCTAGTTATTTTTAATTGTCTTTATTGCAAGAAGTGCTAACTAAGCCATGCAATTAACACCACAAAGTGATGAAATTAATCCCATGCTTTGTATTTCGTTTGATTTTGTCTTGCAAAATTAGAAGGGTAAATTTGATATATGCCACTATAAAGTTTTCAGTTTTGAAATATGCCATTACTATTCTTTGATTTAGAAACATGCCACTACAAAGTTCACATGCTTTGAAATATGCCATTGCATACCCTTTTGAAGGATTAGACACCCTAACATGTGTGTATTTCCTTTTGTATTTGGTACATGGACAAAGCTGCTCCTTGGCCAAGTCAACACCTGCCGCTCCTGATTCCTTTTTCTCTCGTCTCTCAAATCTGCTCCCGCCACCGCCGGCGGCGGCGGCGCTACTCCCAGCCGCCACCTCCTCCAGTTCCTCATAGCTGCTGGTCCCGAGCGCTGCCCTCGCCCAACATCTCTATTCTGCACGCCTTGCTGTTCACCGCTTGTCGCTGGTGCTTGGCACCAACGAAGGCCGAGAACAACGGCACAACGGCGATGCGCCTGGCCGCGAAGGGTAGCATGGACGTGTGCATGTCGCGTGCGGCTCCTCGCTGTTCATGGCTCGCAGCTGGTACTGGTGTTTACGATGCTCACGACGGCGGCAGGCAGTGATGCGTGTTGGGCAAACAGATAGCCTGTAGCAATGTCCGGCAGATGCAGAACCTGAAGCCTGTAGCTACTGAAGCAAATTTGACAGCATCTACTTGTACTGGAATGATGCATTGCTTGCTGTTCCAATTAGGGTTAGCTATAGAAATGATGATGTATAGAAGTATATGATTAGCAGATGCAAAACCTGAAGTCTGTAGCAACATGAAGCAAAATTGACAGCACATGCTCGTACTGGAATGCATCAATTGGCAACTTGACTTAAATATCACACCACTTGGCCAAATAGCATCAGTTCACATCCTAAATTCCCCCAATTCTGGGCAAAATAACATTACACAAATCATGACCAGTTCAGAGAATCAATTGTCACGTGATGGTTTTGAAAGATGAAAACACAAATTACAAGCAACTACTACTTCTCTCTAATCAAATCATTCAACTTCCTTTTGGTTCCGACTTCTGGCCTCACTGTAATGGTTGCAGACCCATTTTCCTTTGTAGGTGTAGTACCCTTTGGCTTTCTCTTCCCACCCTTTGTTGGGGATTTACCTGAGCTTGTTTGAACTACTTTTTTCTTGCCATTTGATGGGGATTTAGCTGCTGCCTTTTTCTTGCCTTCAGCTGGAGTTTTAGTTGAGTTTGATACAATGTTCTTCTTGCCTTTTGCTTGAGAAGCTCCTTGAGTTGTGGATTTTGCTGCAACCTTCTTCCTGCAAAATTAGAAAATATGATCCAAATACACATGACAAGCTGAATGTAATTGGAAAAGATATGATCAAATTCTAATACCTTTTCGTGGCTGGTTGCACCTCTTTAGGGGCTGGATCCACCTCCTCACTTGCTTTTTGCTCTCCACCGTCTAGTCCTTGTTGCTCTCCATCATCGGGCTTTTCTTGTTTCTCTACATCATCTGGCTTTTCTTGCTCCCCATCATCTGGCTCTTCTTCCTCTTCATCGTCTAATTTAAAAGGAAGTTTGCAAGTTTTCTGATGATGACCAAATCCTTTACATCTCTTGCATTTAACTGTTCTTCTCATAGGTTCCATCCAACCTCTAATCCTCACCTTCCTAGGCCTACCAGGCACATTCTTCGTTTGTACAGGAGGGTGTACCTTAAATCCTAGATCAACTCCCGGCCACTCTGATTTATCTGTCATTGGTGCAATCACACCAGCATATGCAGCTTGGAACCTCTCCACAGAATAGCATTCATGGACAAAGTTGGTCTTGGGTCTTGTGGGTCATGGGCAATTATCAGCTCTCTAGGATCATCATCATCATCTATAGCCACCTCTCGAATATGCCCATCAACAACTGGTTCATCATCATCCAACATCTGAACAACAGACACATTAACGGTCTTAGGCTCGACACCGTATATGTGCTCATCGTCAACACCTACATACTCCTCTGGTAAGTCAAATGGATCAATGTCGTCTGTGTATTCAGTTTCTGAATTTGGCTGAGTTAGATTGTCTTGAGAAATATCTTCATGTGCTACTGCAGATGGGTCATTTTGAGTGGTCTCATTCTGAATTGTTTCATCATTTTGAGCAAGAACGTTAGAAACTTTCACAACAAGCTCTATGAACCTCTCTGATAGATGCATGTCAAACATAGCAGGAAGTTGGGAGTCATGGTTTAGACACACAGATTCATGCTTGCTCCTGTCAGAATACCAAACATGAGCCCTCTGATTAACCCCAAACTTAAGAACACCAGCTAAATCGGACATCATAGCATCCACAGTCAACGACTTGCGGTCGACAACCATTCAACACTCTGCCCTTGAAGTAAGATTTCAAGCCCGGTGGATGGTTAGTGCTAAATGATTCAACTTTAAGATCCAATGCAAACAAATCTGGCTGTCCAGACCTACAGAGCAAGAATGAATAATTCCAAAAAAATTGTCACACACACACAAATTTCAACTAAAGTAAATAACAAATTGCTGCAGGAGAGGATTAGCAAACTCACAAGGAAGGGGGAATGGGGCTGAATTCTTCCATGCTCCACACGTGGAGTTGCGGGAATCAAACGCTCCTCCCACCACCACCATCACCACTGGTTATCTCCATGTTGCTCGTCTAGGTTTACAGAGAGGATACGAGCAGGGGCGTTGGTCAGGACTCATGAGAGCTGGGCACGGCTGCGGGGGTAAAAAATGGAGGAGGAGGCCAGGTGCAGCGAATCAAGGTGCGGCGGCCGGGAGCAGCGGAGGCGGAAGCGGAGGCTCAGCGGCTGGGAGCAGGGGCAAGGAGACAGAGAAAGACGATAGGAAAAGGATATCGGGGCTGTTCTTTCTTTTTTTTTTGATCTGTTGAATCGGTGGTGTCGTTGAGTTGACCAAGGGGTACTTTTGTCCATGTACAAATTATGAAGAGGTATACATACATATTATGATGTCTAATCCTTCAAAAGGGTATGCAATGGCATATTTCAAAGCATGTGAACTTTGTAGTGGCATGTTTCTAAATCTAAGAATAGTAATGGCATATTTCAAAACTGGAAACTTTATAGTGGCATATATCAAATTTACCCAAATTAAAACCCCTCACAATAATGGCCTCCTCTATCTCTCTCGACAGGCAGATGCTCTTCCCTTTCTCTGTCTGCTCAATGGCACACTTTAGTGCCAATTTAGAAAAATTAATATTCATCAGCGAGGCTGATTCCGGAGAGCTATCTTTTTGTCAATCGTGTATCATTCTTCCAAGCATCTGTTGGGTGGTTATTTCATCGGTGGTTAATTCAACATGTGTAGGATAGCGTTACAAAAAGCGTGCATTGCATGTGTAGGATAGCGCTATGTCGAAAATGTTGCAAAATCTTCTTGCCTACCATTATCTTAAGACATCCCAAGAAACTAATCTTGAAGTCACATGCCCTGTGACATATTTGGATGCGTTTGAAGTTTAGTCAGAATTGTATGATTGAAGTCTCAACGAGAATAATCGAAGCTATTATTTTACCCTTCATACAGGGATGGTAGTTTTGTCCATGGGTATGGGTAGGGTACCCGCGGGTAACCTACCCGAAAACAACGGGCATGGACAAGACTTGGAGAGATTTTGTACCCACGTATAATGGGTATCCATACCCGCAAAATATATGGGTAGGGCATGGGTATGAACTTGTGCCCATGGGTAACCCAATGGATACCCATAAAATAATAAAAAATGAAAATAGTTCCTATGACATGTGGGTCAACATACAACTCCTATGGCCCAACCCTAAATCTCGTGTTCCTTAAACCGTCCATATCTCATAGGCCCGTAACCACCTGCCTGCCACTCCTCCTACGGCCCATGCGACTCCTCAAAAAGATGAAATATTGACTCTTCTCTGTTGGTCTATTGTCCAATGATCAAGCGACCCCACGAACCGCTGCTCATACTCCATTGATGCCAACCATCACTTGATTTTGAAACTCATTTCTCTACCTTCTAAAAATTTAAATGTAATACTTATACAGTTTTTACCCACCGGGTACCCATTGGGTACAGGATACCCGATGGGTATGGGCACGGGTGTTAATTTATGTCCATGCCTCCATGGGTACTGAAGTGGGTGGGTATGGGTTTGGGGACAAGGAGGTTGTACCCGCCCATACCCTACCCATTGCCATCCCGGCTTCATATGTGGTTTTACTGTTTTATTTAAACATCTGGGACATAAATCCCGGTGATTTTTTCTTGTATGTAAAAAACTGTGTCTTCGTGGTGGTTTGCTTCTCCTTCATCCTTGCCTCGAATAATTATCAGTGACTGGAGAGACTGGTCTGTAATTCTTTGTTGGCAGTTTCTTTTGAATCGTTAGCTGAAGTGTAGAAAGGAGGTTGAAGTGAACCTGTATTGTTCGACACAAATCATGTGAAAGCCACAATTCCTTGCTGTTTTTGCCTTTGAAATGAAATGTTATGTTTGCTTAATGCATCAATCATTTGGTCCAGTCAATATTTCATAGTGGAGCGATTTTAAGCAATATTTCCTTATAGGATACTGGAGTATGCCTCTAATTTCTAGCTTTTACAGTGTACATTCGTAAGTGCTCATTTCAGCCTTAGCATGTTTTATGTCCCAACTACCAAGAGTTTATTTCAGTATTAAGTTACTGAATTTCTGCAGGTTCCTGCTCGGATTGAGAACTTGATGGCAGAGAAGCAGCTATACGCCGCAGTGCAGTTGCATGTTCAGTCAATGCTGATGCTAGAGCGGGAAGGCCTTCAAGCGGTTAGTCTTAACATGCAAGTACTTTTGTAACAGGCCAGTGTACTTATTTGCAATATGCCTGCTGCAATTTACAATGTCTGCACCATGTGCTAGTTTATCAGAATATGCACTTCGGGTCGGTAACACATAAAAGTGCAGTTCCATTTAGCGACGTATGAGAGATCAATAAGTTTATCTTTTATATGCCCGTTGGTCTGGCCACCCTCTTAATACACTTTGTACTTCAAAATAGCTCTTTATCCTATTATGACACATTCTTTCTTTCATCTTAGCATTTTCACATATTGACAAAATTTTAAAGGTAGGTGCTCTTCAAGATGTTCGATCTGATCTAACAAAGCTGCGTGGTGCACTGTTCTACAAAATTTTGGAGGAGCTGCATTGCCACCTATACAACAATGGTGAATATAGGTACATTTCATGTCCTCAATTCCTTCTGGCTTGTTTTGATTATTCCCCATTTTTTCTGTAGCATCTTATGTCTTATAACTATTTTACAATCACATTTTTACACGCACTTTACTATGACAGTGTGAACACCAGTGAGTAAGTTGTGTTTGAGAATCTTTTTTTGATTTGACTTCTCGGTAACTCTTTTGGCAATGATCACCATACGTGTCAACTGATTCTCGATTCAAATTCTGTCATTGATCATCAGCTCTTCATCTGTATTTTTTTATGTTCCAGCTTGGTGACTTT
Source organism: Triticum aestivum (assembly GCF_018294505.1). Classification (NCBI taxonomy): domain Eukaryota; kingdom Viridiplantae; phylum Streptophyta; class Magnoliopsida; order Poales; family Poaceae; genus Triticum; species Triticum aestivum. The sequence goes on along the minus strand of NC_057813.1, from coordinate 289,579,558 downwards.
AAGCATGGTTGACAGTGAGGACATACCAACTTCTGGAGCCACTGGTCGCTTAGTAAACAGCATGCAGCCTCTGTCCAGGAGAACAATGTCTATTAAAGGTGAAAATCACTTTAGTGGACCAGCTACTGCAGATGGGATAACAAAAACTAGTTCTGTTGGATGGTATGTTCCATTCCTTATGCTTATTCCAAGTTATGATGGAGCTAATGATATCCTTGCATCTCATAACGTAAAAAACTAGATTGTGGTAATTCCATCCTTGTGCTCAAAAGTTTTGATGCATTATATCATATAGCTATCGTAAATGATAAGTTGCCGAATACCTGCAAGACGTGAACAATTATATGCTTCAGAGTAATGTCCGTCAAATTCATTAATTATTTCCTCGAATCAGTTCTATTTATGTTTAGTGAGTCTACCAGAACTGCACATGTAAACAGTAAAATAGGTATACGGAGTTGCTAAGCTACTGTGTTATCCTTGTTTAGTTGTTTCAATGAAATATACTACTATGTTAGCCATTTCTTGTCGTTTGCATCTATCAAATAGTCTCCATATTTTCAGTTTATGTATGGAATAAACTAACTAGTATTTGTTGTCTAATTTTTGATTGTTTATGTATGGAATAAACTAACTAGTATTTGTTATCTAATTTTTGATTTTTTTGTTTCCATATTTTCAGTTCTTCATTTGATGGCCCAGACGATGATAGTAGCTTAGGTGGTGGGTGTGGTCGGAAGGATTCCAAAAGTTTCTCTTGTGAAATTCCGATTTTCCTTTCTTGCGCTACACCAGACGAGTTCCTTGTATGGCTTATTCTCAGTACATTGTGGGCTAACATTATTTTGGGGTCAAATTACCTGAGTTATTTTTTTTTAATGCTGCTTTAGGAATCAATGAGGAAGGCAGATGCTCCCCTCAATGTGAAATACTTAAGAACATTGGTGCAATGCTTATCCATGCTTCGAAAGGTTGCAGCTGCTGGAGCTGTGATATGGTATTTACATTCTATTTTGTTTTATATATTTGTCACACTGAGTAAGCTTTGCATCTATTAGACATTAGTTTTTGTTTTGAGTAGACTGGACAAATATCCTTCTTCCTAAGAAGAAGGAATCCTTATTTGGTGCTAAATTCAGGGAAAGATCATAAGATTGAAGTTCATAGCTGTACCCTGTTTTGCCCAATTTTTGAGAACAACTGTTTATGTTCTTACGAAAAATGGAGATATTTGGGAAAAATAAGGCTAGTACCCCCCCCTCTAATAGTGCGTATGCAATAATACCGAAGAAAGTGTTGTTTGCTAGTTGTAACTACAGGTTAATTCGATAAATGCCATTGATAACTCTTTGAAATTGAAGAGTAGGTGTAGGACATATGAGCCAGGCCAGGGCTGGCAGCAAATCCAGTTAGGATTTTGGTCCTAGTTAATCAAGGATGTAATAATCACTTATGGAAAGTCCTAGTTGTGCGGTACTTGAATCATTCAGTATTAGGAAAGCGTAAGTCGTTTTCTATTTGGAGTTTGCAAGGCAAACCTCTACATAAGGAGGCAGCCACATGAAGTCTAGGTAGGGAGAATTAATAACGGTCCACTCCCTTCTTTCCTCTATCCAGCGAGCATGGGGCTCAAATACCAACGGATGCGCTGGAGGCGAACTTCGGATGAGAATAGCCCCCCCCCCCCCCCCCCCGGTCGCTTTGTCCCATGCCCTCGCAGACGCAAACACATGCCATGGATGTGGGGATGCAGGCGGTGGACGCGGCACCGCCGGTGAACGTGGGGAAGCCGGAAGCATATGTGGTGACGCTGTCCGACAACGGCGCAGAGAACGCGGCCACATATGCAGTGACGTTGCCTGCCGTTGGTGGACACAAAGAAGCAGGGCACAACCCCTTACCTCTGTCCACCATGCTCCTGACCGTTCCGGTGGCGCTACCTCCACCACCTTTCTCCCCGCATCTATCTCATCGAAGGCAGACAAGGGTGCTTGATACGAGAAGATTGAGATCGATTTGGATTTCTCGTATAGAAGAAAGAAGCGCGTGCACCTTTTTCCCTTTGATTTGGAGATGTGTTCTTTTTGCGAGGAAAGGGAGGCGATGCGCCCGTGGTGTTGCGGAAGGTTATTTTGGTCGAGAGAAGTGTCTAGGGAGTAATACACACCACAAACTGGAATATTCCTAAAAAACTTGTACGCACTAGATATTGGAATGGAGGGAGTAGTTTCCTCTCTTGTCTCTATACCTTGTTACCCTTTGCTACCACCAACAACTTCTCCCCGCAGGAAGCTCTCCGGTCCTACAACCCCTCTAGGTCACGGAATAGCCCTACGAAGCAAGGGCTCTTCCAATTTGGTATAAGCCTCCATGTCTGGTCGTGGGGAAAAGGCCCACGACCAACAAGTGAACCAAGACGTTTCGCTCGAAGCTGTTGCACCTTGGGCGCAAGCTCTTGCAACCATCTAGCAGCACGAGCGAGCACTTGTAGCCACCCGGGAGCAACTTCCCTACATGTTCACTCGGATGGTGAAGTACGAGATCCGGCCTTCCCCGACACTATACAACACGCTAGCCTCGCAGCCACGGGCATCATGGGCCAAGCCTGTAACACCTCCTCCACCTCTTGCATGGCCTGCCACCTAGATCAGCCACCTAGATCAGATGCTTTTCCTACGCCACCAACCATTACCATTTGCTACCCCCACACTTACCCACCACCAATTATAACGCCCGTTGCTCAATTCATTACCACACCTTACCCACATGTCGAACCTGCCTCTATTTTGGTGCTGGCCAAGTTTGCTATATTGGAGTTTCCCCTGTTTGATGGCAAAGAAGATCCTCTCGTTTGGCTGATTCAATGTGATGTGGCTTGCATCCTTCCATGTGACATGTGATGCCCACCTTTGGTACTACTAGTACACGGAAGCGAAGGATGGCCTCCATGGGACTTGTTCAAGAAGCTCTGCACCACAAAATTTGGTCCACCCTAACAACAAGCTGGGTGCGGTCTCTTGTTGCCCGTTCAACCAGTCAGTCATCTGCTACAACTAATGCTTCTCCCACCTTCCGCACTCCGTCGCCTCCACAACTGGATGGAACTGGAGTTGAGTTGTTCATGATGGGGGCGCGAGCCCATACGCACCTACTTGGAACACTCCTATCCAACTGTTCTGGATGAGGCGATCAGCCTCACACTTGCTTAGTGCTTGCTTATGAGCGCACTCACCCTACGGCTACCCTTACCCCTCAAGCTTGCTCTTCCTGCAGAGCATGCACATGCCCGTATGCACCCCATGGCCATGTCAGGTCTAGGGGTACCTAGCAACTTCTACGACACCTACCATGACATCTTCATCTTTTGACTGAATTCGTCCATAGAGATTGCCGAACGCCGCAAGCAAGACCTTTGTTTCAGTTGCGATGACTAGTTTGCGCCTGGTCATCGTTGTGCTCACTGATTAACTCTTTAGTATTGAGGTCTTCGACTTGTATGCTGACACCAATGACTTTATCGAGGAGTATGTTGAAGAGTTCCATGTGTCTGGCCACACATGTCAAGGCACTTACAGGTTTATGGAGCATTCACGCGACCAACACCATCAATATCACCTTTTAAGAGCTTAAAGCGTAAGGCGAGGCGACGCCTTAGACACACACTTCCATTAGGAGATTTAACAGCTAGCATTATAAAAAATGTACATTGGAGTAAAACTTTCCTTCGGCCATAACCCATACTTCCAAGCTGGATCGTTGGATGTAGCTCTTCTCCTAGGGTCATTGAACAGATCATGATCTGTACCAGCCACAAGATCCATCACAGCAGTCACACTTGGCTAAAGCAGCAACACCAAGAGAAGGGCCATCAGCCGCGAGAGGAAAGAAAAGAGCCAGTCAGCCGAGCAACCAGATCAAACATGGGACGGAGAGAAGTGATGGTGGGGTTACGGCCTTGTGGGTGGAGAAGAAGATTGGTGAGGAAACATGCCGAGGAGGAGCCAGCAGATGCAGATGAGAAAAGCAAAGGTGGGGAAGAAAAGGCGGGCAGAAGTGAGAGAGAGAGAGGACAAGAGAGAAGCCACACCTTGTAGTTGCTGGGGGAGTGCTCCGTGCCTACGCCAGAGATGATGGGGAGACTGGTGAGGAGGCCGTCGGATCTTCACTCTTTATTCGTCTGCCGCTGCCAAGATCCATGGAGAGAGCCATCCCTCCCAAGCGTAGACCGTACACTGGTTTTATTCTCTCCCCTTCTCTCTTATCGTTTTGCGCGTGAGACATCTGTTTCCCCCGCGAGACATTGCTCCCGCTTGGAGCTCTGCTCACCCTGCCCGAGAAGCCCCCACGACGTTTGATTTGGTCCAAAGCGTTGCCTTGCGCACCTAGTCCGACGCTCGAGATGCCTCAATGCTTAAGGTGCCTTTGGAAGTTGTCAAAGGCGAGTCTGACGATGGCAGGGCACCTTGACGCCAAATCATCTTCGCCTAAGCGACACCTTATTAACAATGGACACCGCACAATTGGACGTGTCTATCGGGAAATCTACTTACACTACACTTATGGACGTGGGATCAACACAATTTCTTTGACGAAGGTACCTTGGCACGAGTAAGCTTATCCGCTATTGCTCTGCCCAGTTTTAGGGTAATGTGGCCAACAATTACCAGGTGGCTAGTAAAGGTGTTCACCGTGCGGCAAGGTTTTTAAGGTGTCGGTATATCGTCGCTATAGCGACGATATAATGTTGTGGCATGGTCCCAGCCCATGGCGTCCAGGCTCGCAATATGTTTGGCCTGTGGCGGGAGAGAGATGGAGAGAGGCGGCCATGGCGGGGAAAATTAGCCGCGTACCTCGTCCTCTCCGGCGGCTGAGGACGGAGAGCCGAGGAGTGTGGTGGATGAGGTGTGACAGGGAGAGGGAGGAGAGGAGCAGCACGACGTGGGGAGGTGGGGGAGCGCCGGCCAGCCATGGTCGAGGTGGTCGGTGTCGCCGGTGTAGAGGGAGGGTGTGCAGGCCGGCTGGATCGAGTGGCGGAGGGACGTCTGGGTCTGGATCGTGAGGAGAGGGAGATATTTGGGGTGGGGGAGAGAGATCGACAAGATGCAGGGGGTGGCGGCGCGGTGCTAGGTCAGGGCCTTTCCCTGGCTCGATATGAGCCCAAAGGGCTGAAACATATACTGCTAGGGAAATAAGCATGATGTCCCTTATACAACGGGGTATATACACAGTGCACTATATACATCTAGTAGTAGTGTACAACTTATATAGATTGCAGATTTAGATTATGCTTATGAAGCTGTGATTTAATTTGCTATCATTCGCCATAAGGTTGTGTCTATGATGTCGCCACACCATACGCCATAAGCGCTATAATGTTGTGAAGGGGGTCGGTCGCCATAAAACGTGTTACGCCATAAAAACATTGCCATGCGGGGCCCCTACTCATGGGGATCAACAATTGATGGCAGATTGCTTTGCAATTCTGTTAGGTGGCTTTGACATCGATCTTGGTGTTGGTTGGTTGCTAAACTTAGACCAAAATTATAGGACTTTGATAACATTGCAGGGTCCATCAATTGCGGAGGTTTTCATGTGACATGGACAGGCTGGTCCATGCCACATTCTACGGCCACACACGCTTTGATGCGTGCTGAATTTGAGGATATTTTTCCCACACCCTCCTTCACATCACGACGCCCGAAGTTGATTTTTGCAGTGGCATTTTTTGATTTCGATGAGTTTGCAGTAGCTTTATCAAATTAACTCTCTATATATAGCTTTATTAATTCTAAATTGGTGGTTTGGAGAAAAGAAATTCAGTGCTGTTTAGATTATTATAGGTTACATGTTCGTGTTTGTAACTATTTGTATTTTTGTTACAGCCAAAGAGTTCGCCCGACAATTCATGATGTTATCACTTCAAAGATTAAATCATATGCTAGAGAGGCTTCAAAGTCCAACATAGATAAAGTTGCAAAAAGAACGGCATCGGATGTGTCACATTCACATGGAGCTGTCACCTGTTACCAACTACCTAAACAGAAAAAGAAGAATGAGGCATCGACATTGGCAACACAACTTGTTGCTAGTCCCATCTCTCCAGTTATGGCACCCACAGGAGATGCTCAGCATGCAGCTAGTCAGCTTCTTGGTTCAATATTTGAGTGTCTAGTAGGCATACTTGGTAAGCGCTCAGCTCAGTTTCTTGCACTTTCAAAGCTAAATCCCGTGATTATGTATGTATGAAAAAGTTCTTCACTTGGCAGAGAACCATATTACTGTTGGAGAGCTCCTTGAACAAAAATCATCAACTGACGTTGACAGTGTAAACACACCTCATGTGGCAAATGGGGACACAAGCTGGAATCCAGATTCTGAATACTCCCAACCTACTGGTGGTTTTAGTGTTGCATTCTCTCTGTCAGTTGTTCAGGTAGCCATAAATTTTCTGTTATATTAAATTATGATTTTTTGCTTCTGTCATCCATTTCTAGTATTTTCCATTTTTTCTCTATTTCAATGTAACGCCATGTGTTCCTTTCCTGCTGTGGAATACAAATAATATGCTTTATCCTTTGAAACGGTATTAAGAAATTGTATAACATGTGAATTTGTTATTTTTGTGGTGGACTATCACAGTCGTTCTCCCTTGTTCAGTGAAATGGGTAGTTGTACTACTGCAATACTCTTTCATGTTTTGGTGTCTTCTATTTCTCCTACCATCTTCCCCTTTTTTTGCTAGAGCGAGTGCCAGCAACTTCTGTGTGAAATTTTGCGGGCAACTCCAGAAGCTGCTACTGCAGATGCAGCTGTTCAGACAGCTAGGCTTGCAAATAAGGACCCAGTGAAGGAAAAGAGGCAAGTCTTCACCCATTGATGCCTACATAATGTTTTTCTATTTGTTTATTACATATACATATTCAGTTAAGCATTGTAATTAAGCCAGTAACTTGGCAATCCCTTGAACAATGGCCGACAATTCTATATTAGCTCAATGTCCGGTGCAACTGGAGTTACTCTCCATTTCCGTATACACGTAAATCCTTTGTCTTGCTTGGCACTAGTGGTTTTAGGGAAGGGATTTGGTGAACCCCTTATCCCCACCCAATCCCCTAGTACTTGTTTGTCTTGATGAAGTCAAGTATTAAAAATCATTTTTTATGGCTGCTGCCAGAGAGCTACTACAGCATAAACATGCTAACTACTACTCTAAGCACAAGCTAGCACAATAAAGATATAATCTTTACATGGCATATGGATAAATGTTCTAATGCAAATAGCACAAGATGGACTTGTCATTGGAGTTTGTAAATAGCACAAGATAAATCGGATCCAAAACAGTGCCCAATCACAGCCGAGCCCTATATCTAAGCCATTCATGTGTGTGGAGATGTGTGCTAGGCACTGTATAAGAGGTTTTATTGGTGATGTATATTTCTTTTCTGTTCTTTGAAAGTTACCATGCTGTGCAATGAAAAATTATTCCCACCTAAGCCCTCGAATGAAAACTTTCTTTTTTTAGGCTGCATATAATTTTGTGTGAAGTCAAACTTGTAAAGTTTGACCAACTTCATAGTAAAAACATGAAATTAGGTTTTCATACTATATAACTTTAGTATTGTAGATGTTGATATTTTTAGAGAATGGTGTTTTGGAGGCCGAGCTCCATGGAGGCCTTTATTTTTGAAAAATTCAAATTCAAACTTTTATGTTTCAAAAAATTCTGAAAAACAATATGCATGTATGTAAGGTTGTATCCCACATGTGTGTAAAATTTCATGATGAAATATGTTGAAATGCGACCTGTACAAAAAAGACAAATTCATGGCCTGGGAGGATGAATAGTATCATGCGTTAAACAGCCCCAGATTTGTCTTTTTTGCACAGCCCTCATTTCAACGTGTTTTGCCCTGAAAATTTACACACATGTGTTATGCCTTCATGTATGTCTGTATTTTTTAGATTTTTTTGAAATGTGAAAATATGAATTTTGATGAAATTTGAATTTTGAATCTGGAGGCCTCCAGTGAGCTCAGTCACCAAAGGCAATTTCTGATATTTTTAAAAGTATAATTTTGGTCAAACTTTGTGTAGTTTGACTTCAAGCAAATCTTATATGTGGAGTAAAAAGAAACGGAGGGAGTATTTCTTTGACCTCTTAGGTTTGCTTCTCTTTTTACGTCTCTAATTGCTAAACTTTCTTACGTCAGGGATGGATCAGAAGGCCTTTCTTTTGCTTTTCGCGTTACAGATGCAGCAATCTCTGTGCAAAATGAAGGTATGTTCTAACCATATTAATATGTATCATACGGACTCGACGATGTTTCCATCATGCTACATGTCTTTTTCTATTATTTGTAGATGTTACTCTGCTTGCTTTTGCATTTTGGACATTGTTCATGCACGTTAGGTCGTCAGCTAATTACTGCGTTTGCATGGTTTTGCATTCTCTGTTCTATTGTATATGTGCCATATAATGAGTATGTTCAATTCTGATCTATTTCGATCAATGTCATAGGTCAAGGATGGAGAAGAAACCCAGCTGTACCCCAAGAAGGGTATGGAACAGCAAGCATCATACCTGATCAAGGGATTTTCCTAGCTGCATCAGTTTACCGTCCTGTCTTTGAGGTAACCTGGCACATACGTCCCTTGTAACTTGTACGATCCTATGACGGTTTGATTACTTGGTTCATGATGATATTTATTCTATTTTGCAGTTTATGAATAAAATAGGATTGATGCTTCCTCGAAAGTATTCACAACTTGGGTAATGTGCTAAATATTTAATTTTGATTCTGATTCATTTGTGAAATTGTGCACCTGTACTCCTACAGTTACTATTCAGTGTGTACCTTAATGCTGTCTAATAACCTGAGTTATATAGGTTCATTGATGATATGTGGTGTAATGTGTGTGTTTATCATCCCATGTTTCTGACGCCAGCCTTCTTTTTTCCCAGACAGTAGAGTTAGTAGTATCTACTTCCTCCGTTGCTAAATATAAGCCTTTTAAGAGATTCCACTATAGACTACATACGGAGCAAAATGAGTGAACTTATACTTTAAAAGGCGTCTATATACATCCGAATGTAGTCTCTATAGTGGAATCTCTAAAAAGACTTATACTTAGGAACGGAGGGAGTATAAGTAGAGACGAACTTTACGATGTTATTTCTGAATGTTCCTTAGCTTGTATTTAAAGATGCCACAAGCTTAGGCCTTGCCTAACGACCGAGTTATGTTGAAGTTCTTTTCGAGATAAGCTTGACAGATCCATTTGCACCACTAATTTCGAGGCAGCTTACCGTAGATCATCATGCTTGGTCATGCGAAGAAACTCCCCTAAAAGGAACCCTCATATGATTTGCTGGCCAATTTTCTCTCTCTATAAGGACCAGATTCTCCTGGCTTACTTGGCTTACCAGGCTTGTCATGGGACAACACCATCTAAAAGAAGGCTCTTTATTGGACTCTGAGCAATTTATTTTCTTTCGTGATATAAAGAGTTTGTAGTTTGTACAAGCCCTGATAGGACCACACCCGAAGTTACAAGGCAACACAACTAAGCGGTAGGCGCTGCCATGTCTGGAAGCAAAGCCACCAAATCTCTCCTGCCTGCCATCGTCCATTGCGTAGTTTTGCCTTGATCGCTCAAGAAACTGAGATAGGTAGAGCTGAGCGTTGTCAAAGATTATTGCCTTCTGATGCTTCCAAATGCACCATGCCACCAACATGATGATCGAGGACATGCCTTTTCGTATCGGTGCAGGGATGGAGACAGTTCTGTCACCATTCCACGAAGACATCCCTATAGCAGGGGGTGTGCCGTCGATCGGATCCATGAAAGCACCTCGTGCCATACCATGCGCGGGAAGTGATAACCAATGAGGTGGGCCATCGTCTCCTCCAATTGTTCACAGATCACGCATGAAGGTGTGTGCTGCAAGCCTCGACGCGCCAACCGCTTGGCATGCCAACAACTGTCCTGGGAAGCTAGCGAATGAAGAACTTGACTCATGGGAGAGATCAAGCCTTGTAGTTCAGCTTCCAACAATTTGCCTGATGGGGGAGTATCGTCGTACAACGCCAAAGGAGGGCATTGTCCGGGACACTCGACCCTTCCAGGCAGAGGGACCTACACGCCCTTATGCAGTTAATGTGGTAGTGGCTGCCATTTGCTGACGCCTTGCCGTCCTAGAGGAAGCCTCTCAATATCTTGTCAACATGGATCCGGGTCTTGTTCATCTCCAGCACAACTAGCCAGTGCAATGGTATGGCAGGCAGGTCCGACTTGACCAAAGTGAGGTGTCCCTCTTTCCTCATCATGGACACTCTCCAAGTGGGGAGACGATCAACGATTCCATGAACCAAGGGCTGCAGTGCCTTGCTTGAGGGCTTTCGGAGTAATGGGGAATCGAGGTACTTGATCGGGAAGGGAGCTAACGAACACTCCATAACTGATGCAGCCTCTAGGGCCTCCCCCTCTGATCACCAATAGGGGACACCGGGCACATTGCGAAGTTGGTATGCGACCCCGATGCTCGCCCAAAGAGCGCAAGCAAGCTGCGCAGAGTGGACAACTCCTCCCTATCCCGGTGACAGAAGGTGACAACATCGTCTGCGTAAAGCGAGATGGTAGTCATTAGGCCGCCGGGCGCGAGGCAACGGAACTGTCCAAACTCTCTGGCCCTAGCGAACAACCTTTGTGCTCGCGTGCTACTAGAGGATAGGAGAATGACAATCCACTCATAGAAGAGAGGGCAAAATAGGGGTTGCCCCAATGAAGGTCGTAGTCGAGCTAGTTGAGGGCCTTGGGATTGAGTGGAGCCCCGTTGTGGGGTCATCGATCTAAGTAGGTGGATCTCTGCTGGGTTGCGCATTGTTGTCAAACTGGAGGGTTGGCCAATGGATGGTTCATAGACCGAGGCGTCTGTCCGCTCGACACCCAACGTCGAAGCCGCTGGACAATGGACTGTTGCAGACGTTCCAACATCTTGCGCGACTTTGAGTGGGCTAGCTGCGGCATCCTCCACATGCACCGATCGGTCAAGGGGAAGCGGAATAGGGAGATTGGGTCAAAGGGGGTCTCCAATGTAGATGGGGTGACCCCTGTTGCGCCATCAACATTGTAAGCCGCGTGATCGGATCCCTGCATCATGCGACTAGAACCCCCCCCCCTCACTATCAACGCTCAGCCTCGGATAGCCGTTCTGATGACCCTCCCTCCTACAAAGGCAACTGCACCATTGCCCTTCCAAAGGAGTCGAAGATGTCACCCTCAGCCCTGCGAGTTGTCCATCCGAGCAACAACATGCTTGGTGGCGATCCCTTCTGCAGGGTCCCCGCAAGGAGTGTCGAGGACACGACCATCATGCCTCTCACGCCACTTACGACCACCTGTCACCTATGAGCTTTTCCTTTTTTGACTGAGACCATGCCCACCGAGAGGGTGGCGAAGTCAGCCACACCGCTACCCGTCTCAGGCAGGACCCATTTGGTCTTGCGTTTGAGGGGCCTAGAGCAGAGGCGATGCCGCGTGCCGACGACAATGAGTCCGCCTTGCTCGGTGCATATTCAAACCCGTGTCATGGGCCATCTCGACACACTTCCTTCGATGCCGATAGCATCTCGACACACTTCTTTCGATGCCGATAGCATCAGTGGCTGCGCGCAGCATGCGGT